>NC_056484.1:11329068-11449966 GCF_008729295.1 Plectropomus leopardus
TCTCTCTCTCTCTTCCCCTCTCTCTCTCTCTCTCTCTCTCTCTCTCTCACTCTTCTCATCAATGTTTCATATGATCTTTTTGGCAGTTTTGTCAAATAAGGCGAAAGAGAATCCTTCAGTTCTTACTTTGGAAAATCAAACCGTTACATTAACATTAAATGTTCTACATTTTGTATTCTCTCTGTTCTTTTATTTTATTAAGAGCATCAATCAGGAGAAAATGCAGTGCCATTTTTAGCTTGAACATCTGTTAACATATGAGTCAAACTGTTAAAGCACTTAAATGCTAACACATGATATTTCGGAATAACGTATTGTGTATATTATATGACATGATTTATGATTTCATACATTTACATATACTTGACCTCAAATATTGTTGATGACACACAGAAAATCAGCATCATATACCCCTTTCCTGCCAAAATTAGGGCACGAAAACAAGTTTTTCAATCATGTATAAACCCACTAAAAATAGGCTTTCGAAGGATGAACATTATTTTTCCCTGATTTCCTGAGTGATTGGTCACTTTGCTGGTTACCTAAAATAGAAATGTTTTACAGTAAATATCTGTAGATGAGAATGTTATAGTTTGTGTTCCCACAAGTGTTATGATGACAGATTAATAATGTCCTGAAATGGCCAAATCCCAGGATATCTTACATGGAAAATGTACTCTATAGCTGCTTAATGCCTCCATTAAAAATAAATAAAGAATTAAGGGCTGTGGGAAAGGAGCGTTTTGCCATTATTCTTGCTTTTATGATATGAACAGTTTCCAATTTGCGCACTGATGTAAGTCTTGACAAATCTGCCAAAACCAGCTAAAGTCTTAGAGAAAATATTTACATCTTGTTAACAGTAAGGTACTTGTAATCTTTGAGGGCAGTCTTGTAGCACTAAAATGAGCAGCGGAGAGTCATCGTCTGACATCCCTAAATTTAGACTGAGATGATGGTAGAAATAAATGAGGAAAAGTGTTTGAAAAAACAGAAGAAAGACTGAAGGCAAGAGAGCTGATAAGCTGATGGCAAAAAAGGAGCCAGATCGAGACAGCAAGCACGCAGAGAAGGAAAAAAAAGCTCTGTGTGTGTGTGTGTGTGTGTGTGTGCGTGTGTGTGTGTGTGTGTGTGTATGTGTGTGCTGGAGGTGTGCCAGGGAGCCTGCCAGCCAGCAAGGCTGAGCTGCAGGGTCCCTGCTGGGGGTGGAGGGTTCAGGCGAGCCCCCTGCCTCCGCCGGCCTACTGGAGCATGCTGGGAAAGAAAGGAGGAGGAGGAGGGAGGGAAAGGGGGAAGGGAGATATGGAGAGAGAGAGAGAGAGAGAGAGAGAGAGAGAGAGAGACAGCCCCTGAGAGGGAAAGGGAAGAGAAGAAGGGAGAGAGGGAAGGAGGTAGAAACAGACAGACAGCCATGGGCGAAAGAGGAGGAGGAGGTGATGTTGATGTAGGGAGAGAGGTAGAGGAGGTAAACCCGGAGCTGGAATGTGAGAGGAATGCGGAGAATGGAGGAGTTTTCCTCTGGCTGGAAAGAGAGAAGGAGAGAAGGTGAAGGAGGAGGAGTTGGGAGGGTGAGAGACCTAAGGCACTACAAAGCTCTCCTCTAATTTATTCCCTCCCTCACTCCTTCACTTTAACTCCTCCTCTGTAGACACAGATCCAGATGTGTTAAGTGACTTTTCCACCAGGACTTGGATCTGTGTCAGATATGAATACGACTGATTATTTTCCTCTTCTTCTCTCGAGTCAGTTATTAACATCACTCATTCTAACAACACGCTCTAACTACGAACTCGTTACATAGTGACGGTTGGTCAGAGACTTTCCACTTCAACCTATGACGTTTTAGTTATTTTGCCATGTCAACCTATGACGTTCCAGGATGCCGCTACGATGATGTCAACAAATGCACTTGGTGGCATGGTCATGGTGGGATGACACAGCCGGTTACCGTGATGTCAACAAATGCCCGTGTGGTGGGATGATGTGGCATGGTCCCTATGTTCACGCAACAGCGCGGACTGTCACGATTATTAGGTTTTAGGCAAAAGAAGCACATGGTAAGGTGTAGAAAACACACACACCCACACAGATACACGCACATGCGCGCGCACACACACACACACCCACACGGGACGCAAACTCTGGACTCCCGCACCAAAGTTGGTTGTTTGTAGGACGTCATAAATTGACGTGGCAAGGATACCTGAAACGTCATAGGCTGACGTGGAAGTTCACTGACCGACTGTGATGACTTTGGAATGAGACTGAATGTTGACTCAAACAAACGTAAACCACAATGGCAAGATTTGGCCTATTTCTTAATTTCGACATTATATAAGAGCATCGTAAATATCTTTTTTTTTTAACATGGTTTATTTTAAGCAAATAGCCTCTCAGTCATCGCCATGGTTATCGCCAAGTCTGTCAGTCTTAAAGATTTACTATAAAGGTCCAGTGTGAGAGATCGAGGGGTTTTTATTGGCATCTAGTGGTGAGGACTACAGATTGCAACCAGCTGAAACTTTTCCCGCTTTGAATTCCTTCAGTGTTTATTATGTCAGGGTTTTTTTTTTAACCAGGAGAACTGGGAGCCAAATTATCTGCAGAGTTCTCCAAAAAAAAATCTGATTTAAAAAAACATAATATGGCGATGTTAAGAGGACCCCCTCCCTAATCAGATATAAATGTCTTATTTTAACATTACCAAAACAAGACGATTCTTATTTTCAGGTGATTACACACTAAAGAAAACATACTTTTTATATTATATTCTGTGTCTGCCAACATATTTCCCTAAATCCTACACACAGTCCCTTTAACAGAACAGCACTGTGGAAAAGCGTGGAAAAGCGTCAGTGCTGCGTTATGTAAAGTTTAACCAGTGCAAACATTAACGCAAAGAAATGACAGCAATTGTTGTTGTTTTTGTTTCTTGCAGTAAAATGTATGCATATTACAGTGTAATGCCAACTGTAGGGTTAAGCTTTTTGGGTGAATACCTACATGCTGAGACAGACTGTCTGCCTTCCTGTGTGTGTGTGTGTGTGTGTGTGTGTGTGTGTGTGTGTGTGTGTGTGTGTGTGTGTGTGTGTGTGTGTGTGTGTGTGTGTGTGTGTGTGCGTGCGTGCGTGCGTGCGTGCACGCACATTGTGATCTTCTATTCCATGCTGTGTTTAGTTAAAAGACAGTCTTTAAATATGAATAACATTGTCACAGAGAGATAGGAGTGTGTGTGTGTTAGTGTTTGTGTTTGTGTCTGTGTGCATGTGTGTATAAGTGTGTGCATGGGTGGTCAATACCAAGGTATGCAAAGACAGCGAGTGCATTTGCGTTGCTCTGCATTGCTGTAATATTTCTCACACCATCTTAAGATTTCTGCGCAGTTTGAGAGCTCTACATGTGCAACGCATCAACATTTACAGTTTTACCTCTTGCCCACTCACATTTCCTCGTTTGCTCTCTCACTCTGTTCCTCCCCTCCTAACTCACAATTCAGTTACTTGACTGACACTGCGGTTTAGGAGAGACACTATTTCAGTATAGAGATGTGGTGTTGTAGTGCACACAAGGACATGTAGGCTCTGTGAGGATAGGATCTTTCACCTCATTTCCACTGCATGATTCAGCTCGACTTGACTCCCTTTTGGTACTCGGTCCTTTTCTCTGTTTCATTTTTCCACTGCGGGCTTGGAAAACCAAGAAAGAGCGGGTGGAATTGATTAGAACCTCTCTATACGATGCAGTGTCCATCATGAAGAGTGTGTAGCCCGGCTAGCTCAGTCGGTAGAGCATGAGACTCTTAATCTCAGGGTCGTGGGTTCGAGCCCCACGTTGGGCGAGGCAGTTTTGGAAGGGGCATGGGCAGGCATATGCTTAATATCATTCATGCCTGTGATTTACAGCATAAGCTCGAAGACTATATCTGTGCAGGGTGCCTGTGGTTGTAGGGTGTTGTTTCAAAACCCATAATAACCTCAGTGTGGCTGGATTGTCAACTGATTGACAGTGTTGCCCCATAAAACTAGGATGTGATGTCCTTACTGAATCCACCCACCAAATAGATATTCTGTTTTTTCATCTCACTATCATTGTAAATATTGACTTAACATTGTATTATATATCTATACTGTGTAACATGCCATTTCCTATTGTGCAATATCTTACCACTTACTGTGCAATAGGCTATATTTCTATATTTTTACAGTATATATACCACTAACCATGTCTGTATTTCAGTTATCCTGTACAACTATCATACATTATCTTTTTTAAGTAAAATGTGTTCATAGTGTATATAGATTTTATATAGTATATTTGCTACCGGTTACTGTTTCTGTTTACAAACTTTAAGATATGAGAAATAACTTTTTTTATAGTCTTTACTGAATATGTGAAGGCAACTTGTAACCTGTAAACTTATTTTGTTGCAATTTTTTGCCTTACAATTTTGTGCAGGATGTCTCAAGTCGCACAAGTGCTGTTTCTCTCCGACCTGTCAGTGGTCTGCAGTGCTTTAACTGCAACTTTGTGTCAGGTGAAATTTGAATCCAGTTTCTTGAAATGTGAAGCCCGGCTAGCTCAGTCGGTAGAGCATGAGACTCTTAATCTCAGGGTCGTGGGTTCAAGCCCCACGTTGGGCGAGAAGGTTTTGGGAGTGGATAGAAATTGCACATTTGAACTCATCATGGATGTGCATTGACAGACTCAACAAAAATTGTCTGCATCAACTGTCCACTGTCACATGAACTCAAAGACATCTGTAGTGATTGCAGTACAGTTCTGATCCTCTGCCCTGCCTGACCTTCAGCGCTCGGACCGGGTCAGGCTGTAATTCCACAGTATTACCTCAGGTTTGCATCGGGACAGGTTCTTTAGTTAGTATTTTTCTTTTCTTTTATGAAACGTAAAAGGAGATAAAGAGTGAGGAGGGCTACAAGGCGACTTGGTTGGCAGCCTTTGCCTCTGTCTCCTCAGCAGAGTTGTGTAACATGCAGCTGAGAGTGGTAACCATCATCTGCTCGCTGCATTGCCATGAAGCGCTGCGTGCACTAGATGCACCAAGGGATGCAGCCTGCTTTGTCGAACCTGTCATGCACGACACGACAGAATAACATCAGAAGGAAGAGAAGAATGAGATGTAGTGCAAAGAAACAAGCCAGCCCATAGCTAACAATACATGTTTTAACCAGGGCTGTCAAACTATTAATCTTTTTAATACTGATTAATCACAGAATCTCAATAGTTAATTGCGATTAATCACAATTTTTAATCACTTTTTTAATTCCATTATTTTGCATTTCAGAGCAGTTCTGTAGTCCATATTGACAAGGTAAATAAATTTTTACCAGATTGTCTTGATTAGGAATCAAATAACAGTAAAAAACTGCATGGGTCTATTATAAAGTGGGCATGTCTGTAAAGGGAAGACTCAAAGAACCCATTTTTATACAGATATCTGGAGGTCAGAGGTCAAGGGACCCTTGTGAAATGGCCATGCCATTTTTCCATCGCCAAAATTTATCCAGACTCTGGAGTATTATTCAGCCACCCTTACTGAAAACTACTCAGCCCAGTACAGCCTCTTCAAGAAAGAAATATTGACTGGCGATTAAACCGAAAAAAGATTTTAAGAAACATGTTATAAACGGACCTTAAATGCAGCGCGATTAATGCATCAATGCTGACAGCCCTAGTTTTAAGATTTAAGAATATATATTCTATAATATATTAAGTGTTATATAAATATAGGCCCGTCTTTACAGTACAAATTATGGGTTCTTAATCGGGCTCTGGCCCAAAACTGCTGCTGCAGGTCAGGCTCAGATCAGGCTTGGACAGAAAAATCTGGACAGATTGTGTAGGGTCAGGCCTAATTTTTTTGGGCCGCTTTTTCTGGCTTTTTCTCCTGCATGGTTACATGTGAAACAAACAGAATACAAAATGCTTACTCTTAGGCAATATTTTCACCGTCGAAATTCCATTAACTCATGATCTTAGTCTATAGTAAGACATAATCCAGTAAGCATAGCCTAGGGCTTATAATCAATCTGTAAGGTTATTGGAGCCTGTAAATGTTTTTAGCCTTTTTTTTTATTTTTTCCTTTCCCTTTGTATCTCTTCATATCTGTATTTTCCTCTCTATCTTGTTCTCTGCGGTTTATGCATTGGCATGACTGTGTAGCACTACTGCCAAAGCCTCTGAACACAGCGGGGAATCTGTTTCTTCCTCTTCCTCGCTCTCCGGGGGATCGGTGAGACATTCTCTTATTTGTCCTTTTTTATCTGCGTATGTATGTTGTGTGTTTTTATATGTGTTTTTTTTTTGTCATGTGCATGTTGCCTTAGCAGCACTGGCAAAACAAAGGGCCCCATGTCCCCCTCCCTCCACCTCCGTGTCTCCAATCACCGTCTTTCTCATCCTGGAAATAATCCTTTTAGGAGAAAAATGAAAAGAGGATGCAGAAATAGAGGGTAGGAAGGGAGGAAGGAGGGTGAGGAAAAGGCGAGAGAACGAGGAGGAGTGGAGAGAGAGGAGAACGAAGAGGATCTAAGCAGCAGGAGAAAGGGAAGAGGAGATCGTAATGAGAGATGGTAGGCAAAGAGGGGGGAGGTGGCGTAGAGGTGAGGGGGAGGTGAGTGGTGTCAAGTGTCACATTTACACATGTGTGGGAGGAGAGGAGGTGGGTGAGGGAGGGAGGGGAGGTCACAGAGGTAGACTCACTGTATGTGGTGACAGGACAGTGTTACCACAAAAATCAATAGGCCTGTCTGCTCCGTGGCCGTGTGTGTGTCTGTGTGTGTGGCCAGTGAGTCTGAGCTTTAATTGAAGTCCTGCGTCAGCGCCATAGTAACACAGACTATGGGATGTTCAGAAGATGTATTAATGTTAACTGTCACCTCTCTAACACAGAGCTCCCTGTTCTGTGTTCTTCACGTCATCCTTTTGTCTTTGTTTTTATTCTTTTTTTATCTGTGATGAAGAGAGAAAGGCAGGAAATTAAACTTACATTATTTAACACATATTGTATTCAAAGAAGTATTCCACCAATAATACTAAGCCGTCTATGCAGAAAGACGCAAATACTTTTGAAATTGGTGCTACATCATCAATCAATCTACCAGTTAGTCAAATTTTATATATTAAGCACCGTTCAAACAAATCAGATGCAATTCAGAGCACATTACAGTTTGATTTAAAAAACAAAAACAAGAACATTTGAAAAAAATTGATCTTAAAAACATACAATTTTTAAGGTTAAGACACTCCATAAGAACCTGCCTAAAAAGATTTTGTTAGCTTATGTTTAAAAGTACCAATATTTTAAACTTCTCTCAGATCCTCCAACAGGCTGTTCTAACATTTTAGAGCGTACTGGCTAAAAACAGAAACACCAAATGTTTAAATTCTACTCTGTGGAACAGCTAAAAAAAAAAAAAAAAAAGAGCCGGATGATCTGAGGGGCCCTCCCGGTTCACAGAAACTAAAAGCATCTCTGAGATGTAGTCTGGTGCAAGGCCACGCAGTGCCTTATAAACTAGTAAAATAATTTTAAAATCAAAGTGAAAACTAACAGGCAGCCAGTGTAAAGTTTTTAAAACAGGTGTAATGTGTGCTCTCCTTCTGGTCTACATGACCAGAGATTTCGGTATGAGTTTGAGAGACCGAGCGGGGCGGATGTGTCTCTTGATCAGCTGTGTCTGCAGAGGCAGGGTTGACATGTAATATGAAAATGGGGAAGTACAGCCTGTAGTTTGAGATATGTGATATCCAGGCACTGGTTAGATGTATGGAAGTTTACGACACTTCATCTACACATACCACACACTGCTATGTTACAAAATCATGGTACCTTGCGAGGCATCTGGATTTGCGAGATAAGGCAAGAATAAAGCCCTAAATTGCAACACAGCCTGCCCCAAATAGCTTCTAGAAACTAGCATTGCCAAATCTCTACCAGTGGACACATTTCTACCATTGCATGATTCAGTAAAAACCTTCATCGCCAAACCCTACTTGCACTCCTGAAAAAGTTTCTGCGTTAAACAGCCATAGGTTACTTTGGTGTTCCTGCCTTAGTTCTGTTCTACTTGCTCTGATTGACTCATTGTCCGCCTTCTGACGCTTACCTGCTCACTCGTCTGAGTCTGACGACTGTAAACTTGCACTTTGACAAAGTGGAGTCAGTTTTGCTACACCCGCTCTGTCTCCAGACTCTGCGTTTGGATCTGTATGCAGTTGTTATGACTCCCTTGTTACAGCTGAACTCCTCTCCCCTCGCCTCTTTCTCGCTTGTCGATCTTGCATTTTCAGCAGTTATGGAATAAAATATTGATACGAGACACTTCCCTATTGATGTAACCGTACACCAAGGACATAAAGCATGAAACATAAAATACACATAAGATCATCCGAGAACTAAGATAGCGGTAAAGAACTTTTTCTGTTTGTGGATGTGGCTAGAGAAGCTCGCGGTCACGTGATGTGTGTGTGTGTGTGTGTGAATGTGAATGTGCTTGAGATTGATCAAACTTGTCTATTTGTCAGAAAAGCTCTGGAGAGGCACATTTTCTGACAAAGAGAGAAAAGGGAGGGCAAAGGGAAAAGAGTTTTGATTCAACATTCACTCATAACATACGCATGTAAAATTTATGCCATAGTGGAGAGTACTGAAACATAAATTGGAATACGGAAAGAAAAAGAAAATAAAGGCATTCCTTTCAGCTGCTGAGTTTAAGATTGCATACTTCTGTACTTATACTTGCAATTTTGAGTGCATGAATTAATGTATGGTAAAACGCAGTGCACAATGGGGTCACCATGTTGTCTACATAGCGGAAAAAGCAGGACCACTAACACATTTCAACCTTTGAATAAATTAATCTTTATTATGAACATGTAAAAACAAAACACACAAATTTAAGCAAACAGGCCTTACAGCAATAGTAATGAACAAGCCACAAAAAGGAGTTCAGAAAGGAGAAAGAAGTACACACTTATTTATTCCTACCCTATATATACATTCACATTCTTCATAAAAAACTTCCCAAGTTTTACATTCAAACTGCTACAATATGAGCAAATATCCCAGTTTATTATACAACCCATACAACATAAACAGCCATCCCCTTTTGTGTACAACACAATACAATATACAATATAAACACCCACACTAGCAAATAATACCGTTAGCAATAAAAGCGACCAATTCTTATCAGTTAGCTTGTCAGTTAAAAAGAAGCAACAGTAGTAGGATCTTGAACAATTGCATTTGATGACTTTTAATAGTGGTAACGCCACCTCCCCCTTCCACAGGGTGGCTCTATAATTGAAAAAATATTGAACAGTTTACCCACCTCCTTATCCATATACTTCTTGAGAAAAGTTTTTTGTATATTGATAATTCTGTACTAATTTGGTATGGCAAATGATAACATGAATGTTGACATTAGCTTGCTAGCTAGTTACCAGTGGCACATTTTATCAGGCTTTGACGTAACATGTGGCCTAAGCTACTATCAATGGGCATAAGTCAGCAATACCACTTTACTGTTGTCAGATTTAAGATCACTCGCCTCCATGCAGCTTTCTCTTTACTAAACTGTTTTTCGGCCCCTCCGTGGCACCAGACATGACACCAGTAATAAAACACACTCACACACAGAAAGGCATACTTGTCTGCTGCAGAGCCGTGTGCCCAGCTCCAGTCTCCTGACAATGGAAAAGCAGCCTATCGCCTATTTTTAGCAGGTTGTCCCATGTTTAAAAAACCTGTGCATACAGGCTAAATTGGGTGGGGAAAGATATAAGTGTACAAATGGAAGTATTTGATTCAAGAAACAGCAAAAGTGTCTCTTTCTATTCTGACTTCCCTTCATCTTTTCTCTTTCTTCCAAATCACTCAAATTTCTCTTCTAGTTTCCCCTCTTTAATTCCTCTTCGCCCTCTTCCCTCCCTCATCACCCTCCCTGCCATCCATCGCTCAGCCTCTGTTGCACTTCGACTCCCCCTCTTTTCTCCCTGCTTGTCTCACACACACACAAGCACACACACATACACACACTAAGCCATGCTGACACTTAAACTAAGTGCACTCACACACACCCTGTTCCCTTACTCCCTCCTCTTACCACCCACACAGAAACGAGGACACATACAGGCCACAAAACACACACACACACACACACACACACACACACACACACACACACACACACACACACACATGCAGAGTACTTTCAGCACTGTCTTCTTTACCATACTCAGCAAGATCAGATGTCAACTCAACTGACACAACGCACACAGAGGCTGTATTTTTCTTTTCACCACGCTCTGTTTCCTCCTCCCTCTTATAGAATATATGCATTTTTAAAAACCCTCCCACACACACAGACACACACACAGAGTGAGAAACGCTGCATGAATGGTTAACCTCTACACACAAAAGTCATAAGAGGGAAAGAGATGAAGAGACACAAAAATTTAGGGGAGTCAGAGAGAGGAGATGTGGTAGAAGAGGGCTGGAGAGGAATAAAAGGAAAAAGTTTAAACAAGATGAGGAAGGAGAATGTGAACAAAGATACAGACACGAAGCTTTAGCTACACATGTAAGCAAAGAGCATCTATTAGAGCGTGCATGCAAGAAACAAATGGCTCTGTATTCAACGCATACGCATAGAATGAAACATGAATAAATGATTTTCATGCACTGACAAAACCACCACGAGCCAAGACACTCTCACACACATGCACCCAATGTGTGTTCACATGCTGGCAGCACATGCCGTGCATAACATACACACGTATGCATGTACAATTAAATGACATGCATATTTTCATGCAGGCAGCATGCAATGACACAGACATGGACACGCAGGCAGAGACACATGCTTCTCCTGTGCATCTGACAGGAGAGATGTTCTGACATTACACACATACACGCTTTTCACATTCATATACACAAAACATGGAATTGCAATATATAAACTATGTATATATACACAGTCACCCCTTACTACTTTTTTTTTTACATTTTATATTCACAATTAAATAGCCAATAATATCATTTGGTCCATAATCGTGTTATTCTTATGGATAAACTAATTTGCATTTGCAGGCATAAATTTGCTGAAATTTTGTTAACTTGCAACATGAATTAAATCAGATTTTAAAGAATATTGTCAGCTCATTATTATAACGTGGACATTATTTTGTGTGATATATGTTTAAAAGAAACCCAAAAAAGTAAAAGTGTGAAATATGCAAAGACTGAAGATCTTGCTGGATTACTATTTGCGAGACTTTAACTAGATTTCTTTTGAGATTATTTCCCAATCTGCTAAGAGACATTACCAATTCTTTATGTGTCCACAAAAACCCATACCTTTGGAAATACAAGATAAAAGGGCTCACGTATTGTCAATTTGGCACCAATATAGTTCATAAAAAAAACAGTATTTGCACACGAGCGTTACATTTTGGATTTTGTCACCTCAGCTGGCTTGCAGCCTCCGTTGGTTCTCTGCTCTATTTAAGTGGGAGGCGACTGTGGAAATGAGAGGCAAAACTGAGATTTCTCACTAAAATAAATGCTGGTTTGTGGATCAGATACACAATAAACCACAAGTCTTATTCACTCCTCAACTGCAACACAGTCAAAGAGAACTGAGACTTGTTCACGTTTTTGCCCCTCCCCGCGTCCCCTCCATGTTTACTGTCCACTCAGTTTGCTGCTCCCTGTTTGGTGCTGGAGAGAGCGCAGCTATTCTTTAGTATTTGCATGAGCCGAGACTAAAAACATTTGATAATATTAACCATGTTTGATATTGTTTTTGTGAGGACGAGTAAAAGACCGATTTAAAGCAGCTCTGCATTTCATCACCACCTTAGCTGCAACGCGACTCAAGCAACACTCATGATTTTCCGATGTTCCGAGGTTGGAAATTTGGCTGCAATGCTGAAATCACTTGAAAAGTAATTTGGTGTTGGGCTGGCATAGACTGTTGGCGTGTTTACAACCTGTCAGAACATCTGAATGCTCTTGTTTTTCACTCTGTTCCCAGATTATCTTTTACTTTATTGTGTAAAATGTTATCATTACCACAAAGAAGTGCAACCCAAGCAGTAACGCACCGAGTCATCCTTTAAGAGAATATGTCGCCCTTAGTATTGCTCTGCTTCACATTTATTATCACTCCCAACATTCACATTTAGGCTCTAATGCTGTGCTGAAGCAGCAGCAGCTTAAGTGCCTTGCTCAGGGGCACTGTGACAGAAGCTGGCAAGGGAATGGAGAGTGGTTTTCATTCATTCGTTTGGTAGCCTTCCAGTGAAAAACCGCACACCTTTAGGCGACCGCTGCCCCTGATATATATTTAAGTGCAGACTGCCTTCAGCGTCACACACACACTCGCACACACACAGGGCAGCATGGCCACACACCATGTGTATGAGCCAGATTTGGCTCTGTCTTCATGTCTGCCATACGGTTGATTCCTCCCTGCTGTGCACACCCTGCAGGCCAAACACACAGCTCTCCGTGTGTGTGTGTGTGTGTGTGTGTAACTAGGAGAGTAAGAGAGTATGGAAAAGAAGGAGAAGTGAATATAAAGCCAACAGACCAGTATAGAGAGAAGACAGACAGATTTTTTGCCACAAAGCCATGGTTCTCAAAAAAATAAAGTAATTTTCACTCTTGCACTGTTTATACAGTATATTCACCAGTATACTCACAGTAGACTACTGCACACTGATATGTTAGAAACTACATTAGTGTTATATAGGTTTGGTGCACCAAATGTCTGCGTGTGATTTCATGAGATAGGTTTGTGTTTTCTGTGATTTCTATTTTGGGAAATGTTTAAGAAATTGAATATTATTGCAAAAAAAAAAATCAGCATTCAAAGACAATTTAAGGCTGATATACATTTGTAATAAGAATGAGGTTTTAACAGATGACTGGGAAATGTGTTGCAATGACACTAATGTTCACACAAATGATTAGAAATTAGAAAATGCATCTATCTTGGTAACCCTGGAAAAGCCCTCTCTTTAGAAAAGAAGAGACAAAGAAGGCTTTTTCCGTAACAACGACTTAACTCTGCTGAGACATTGTCCCATGTCCAGCTGTCTCAGAGACCACTCATTTTGGTGCCAGTTCAGCCAATCACACAGCACAGGTGTTGTTATTAACCTGTGTTTATGTTGTCTGGTGACTTTGGCAGCACGAGGTAGTGATTTGATCGATGGACTGCAGGACTTTCTGTTGGCCCTGCTGAACTGGAAACATTTCTTAGCTGCAATGAAATTGCAATTTTTTACTTGAGACAAATAGATTTGTTAACAAGAACAACTAAACACAAGACAGGTTGAGAAAAAATAAGACAGTTTTGCCTTTCAGTAACACCTTTTTTCCAAATATGACAATATTCAGAATTTGATACAGGTATTCTGAATTAAACCTTATTCTGAATTTATTTTCTAATTCGGACATGCCAGTATTAATCAGATTTTAGTAGCATTATTTGAACATGTATACAGCGCATTTGGAACTTATGTTTCAGTTTTTACTGTAGAGTGCAACCATGAGCAACTTATATGACCAGGAGCCTCTGGGCACAGATATGCAAAAGACTCTATGAGGGACACACAGACTTATTGGTTTTGTCTTTTGTTGTTGTTTTGCATCTCTTTGTAGTCATTATGCATCTTTTTGTGTGGGTTTCATGTGGTTGTTTTGTGTCATTTTTTGTGTCTTTTGATCATTTTGTATCCTGTTTGTTAGTTTTTTTTAGTGTTTTTTGTCTTTATTTGGTGTTTTTTCTATGTTTTTATCCTTTTTGTGTCTTTTTTTGACATTTTTTGTATCTTTGAGGTTGTTTTGTAATTAGTCTTAATGGTAATTTTGAGTCCCTTTCTGCTCAATATGTGTTAATTTGAGTGACATTTTGGAGGTGAAGGCCAGGGTGGTTCGTTCATTAATCCCTCTGTGATTGCGACACGCAACCTCTTGCCTGTTTATAGCCAGCTCTCTGCGCCGTGCACAAACCAACTAACCAACACTTTGCAAGGCTAAGATAGTTATCTACTGACTAACTGAATATTCTGTGCTTGTAAACATAGTTATGGATAACTTTTTGAAAGCAACTTAAAAACGTGAGTGTGAATGCACATCGTTTTCACATGTAAACAGCATTTCCAGACTTAAACTCAACTAAATTTGCTTGCCTCAGCGTGTGGACATGACCTGTGTGAAGAACATGACAGGAAAAGATACAGTATCAACTATTATAAACAGCTATACGTTATGTATTTAGTTCACACATCTTCAGTGACAGCCTAATACAGTATTTTTTTTTAATTTATGCAGATCCCTGTGTAGGCAAAAAGGAAGCAAGACATGAGAGAAAGATTGAGAAAGCAAAATCAAGATGCACAAATGTAGGAGAGAGGGAGAAGAAAGGAGGAAGAAAGAAAGAGAGAGTGAGGGTGGATAGACAGCAGTCTCTGTGAACCTGCATAGACAAGCTCAGTCAGGCTGCTTTGGTGCGAGAGAGGGAGAAAAAGCAAGGATGTTTTGACAGCTCGGAGCCATCACAGCAGCAGAAGGCAGGCTGTGTGTGTGTGTGTGTGTGTGTGTGGGTGCAGGTGTGTGTGTGTGTCTGTGCACGTACTGTATGTGTGTGTGTGTGTGTGTCTGCATGCACACAAAAGACTAAAGGCAAAGACAGACAGTGACGTTTCTTCTGATTCAGAGACAAAGAGGGAAAAAAGGAAGTCTAGCACTGAGCCTGGATGAAGGACAAATAAAAAAAAAAAGATGTGAGACTGTATGTGTGTGGTGTATATAAATGTTGTCGTATACATATTGATATGTGTCAGGGCGTCCGCCATCAGGTCCCATCATGCATCATTGTGGTCACGACACAAAAACCTCCTCATTATAAGGCTGTGGATGAGTGGAATGGTTGTTTTAAAGGTATTTTTCAGATTATTTTCTCTCCCTCTCATCATTGTAAAGACAAAACAAGCGTCTCTATCAGCCTCGCCCCGCTTCACCTTCACACAGCTCCACACACTCACACTGGGAGCTGCCCTGAACAAACACAGTCTTCTGCAGCTGCCACTGAGCAGCTCAGGAGCAGTTGGAGGTTGAGGTGTCTTGCTCAAGGGCACCTTGACTTGACTATTTATATATATATATATATATATATATATATATATATATATATATATATACAAAAGAGGGCGGACTCATTCACATCACCTGCATTTTCCCAGCCACTCTGAGAATTTGCACCACTGACCCTCTGGCCACAAACCTGCTACTTCTGGCTGCCGCCCTTAGGCTACTGTTGCTGCAGGTTGTCTGTAATTGACAGCATTGACATGTTATGTGACCCAAAAGCTTTTGAGCGCTTTAGAACATCACTCGACACAAAAGCTCTTCTTGAAAATGCTGTACAATTAAATTAAACATGAAATAACTGACCCTCGGGGGGCTCTTAAAACAAGCTGCAAACACATGATATGTCTGGTCAGCAAGCAGTTGCGTGTTTACACATCCAACAGAAAGGGAGCAGCATTAATATTCATGTGGAGTTGAGTTTCTGGCAACCTGACGAATGCAAGTTTAATATTTACCATCATTTTAGCTCTGTTTTTGGTCTCCACCAGCTTCTGATGAAAAAGTGAAATATCTTCTTTTTTACCAACTAAATGCTTGTTCACCGGCACTAACCACCACTTACTTTGTCTGCTGTTGGTGCTGAGCAGGCAGTATACAGTAGGGTTTTTTTTAGAGAGTTTTCACTGAAAACAGCTTCCTGTTTTGGATGAAAACAACACAGTGGCAACAGTTAAAGTGAACCAAAACAGTGAAGCTGCTGTTTACTGTGAGCTAGCGCTGCATTTAAAGGAGCTGTCTGCGACATTCAGGAAAAGTGCAGGTCAGCTCCCTGAGGTTTAACAAAGTAAAAGTTCCTCCCATGCAAACCCTTCTTTGATGTATCGCAGACTGTCTTCTCTGGTGTTTGTTAAGTTTAAATAGCACACTTTTTCATGAATTAATTTTATCGGCAATCATTACAGATGATACAGATAATTGGCAAAATGCCAGATATCGGTCCTGATAATCGGCCAGGCCGATAGTATGTCGACTCCTACTACCAACACTGTTATTATACAAATCCGTTTAAAAATTATTAAAGTATCCCTTCAAGCCTTTTATTGCCAGGGTAATTGCTGGCAATAATTCTCTGCAGGTTTGTCACTACAATAGAAACCCTGCCACATACATGGTAGTCATGTGATCCTACGTAAAACATAGATATTGATCACAGCTGCCTCAAGTTTAGCTTTAGCTTCATCCACTGGTCTCTGTAACACCGAAAACACACACTGTTACATGTAGCAGTTGGTGGAAAATCAAGCAATTTCCTCAATTTTCCAGAGAAGCAGACAAGATTTATTTATCAGGGTTGTACAAGACACTGAGCTTCCTACTGACAGTCTGTCTCATACATTCTCATTGTTTCTGCCCGATTGCCAGACAGCCAATGCACATGAGCAAACAGGCAGTGTTTGACAAGTGTGTGTGTGTGTGTGTGTGTCATAGACGAGATGGTTGTCATCTTAAGAGGCAAAATGATAGGAGGATTGTATGTGGGTGTGTGTGTGTGTTTGTGTGTGTGTGTGTGCATGCTTGCATGTGTGTTAACAATGTACCCTCATGTCCCCTGTGTCAAAGCCTGACTAAATCAAGTCAACCATGCTGTGTGGTGTGTGTGTGTGTGTGTGTGTGTGTGTGTGTGTGTGTGTGTGCTTTTGTGTGTGTGTGTGTGTGTGTGTGTGTGTGTGTGCTTTTGTGTGTGTGTGTGTGTGTGTGTGTGTCAGAGTGTGCAGGCCAGATCAATATGAACTAATCAATGGGAGAAGACAGCTAGAAGGACCTTGGGGACGGCAGATACACACCTGGTGTACACACACACACACACACACACACACACACACACACACACACACACAGGCCCTCTTTGTATTCCATCCTCACTTTCTCTCTTTATCTTTTCTCTCTCCACCTCCCATGTCTCTTTCTCCGTGCCTCTCTCTTTTCCTCCATCCATCTGTTTTTAAGTCTCTCTCTCTCTCACACAAACACACTAAGAATCTCACTCTTTCTCTTTCACTCCATTCAAGCTACAATCAGATATATCACTGCCCACTTTTCTTGCTTTTTCTTTCATCTTTGCTTCCTCTTTCTGTATCCAAACAAAGGTTTATTTGCATTGATTTAATTGTGGACGCTGGTTGCGTGAATTCACGCTTCTCAGGTCAGGTCTGACTTTCCAGCTACGTCTCAATGTTAGGGACACGCTGCTTTCCAAGTAGCAAACAAACCCGGTACTGCAGGGTTGGGTTTTTTTGTGTGTGTGTTTTCTTTTTTTAAAATCCGATCACATCTGTTAAAGCAGCAGTGGAAAGATGAGGTCTGTGCCGCTCCATGGTGAGGAAAGTTCAGCTGCTGGCACACATCTGAGTCCAGCCTTTAGCACATGTGCTGCATTTAATGTATTCTGCATGCCCAAGATGCTTGTCGGAAATTGAAACCAATGTATTGAAGCAAAAAAGGCTGTGCTAAAAATGTATTTTGAAACCATCTGTCTGAGTTTACATGGTTTGAATTTTCCTCGCGAAATGTCCAGGACAATTCAAGTTTTGATAATGTCTGTGTACTTTATTTTACTTTACTTTATTGCAAATAAATGTTAGCAATCAGTTTATTCTTTCATAAGCCTCTTTCATAAGTGATTGCATATGAGATTTTAATTTTATTCATGGAATTTGAGTTAATTAAATATAGTATAAGTTGAACTAGAAGCTTGCATTACCTGTATTAAGCTGCAAACCACTTAAAAATTGGATGGAGGACAATTTCCTCAATTTAGGATCCCCTGAAAATGTAAAAAGGTAGAATTCTAACCACATGAATTAAGATTATTTACAGAGAAAAAAATACTGTAGTGCTATGCGTTACTCAAATCTCAGCATAATGTTTTTGGTAGTAATTGAATTTGCCAATTAGGTATTCAGTTTCTAGAAGGTTCAAAGCCTTACAGCCTTTAGTTGCTTCCATACAGACTCCCTTTTTGCAAAAACTGAAAAATCCAGCACTTAAACTGAACAGAAGCAAACTGTAAGATTTTTTTTTTCCAACATGAGTCTGTCTCCTCCTCCCTGTGCCGTAGACTTACAGATTTTCACACTTATATAAGCCGATGAAAAAAATTGGACCTTATTTTAGCACGAGTGTAAATCTGGATTTTGCCAAATCCTGAGTTGGCAGTCTGGTTATCAGCAGGCACACCACAGCTCTGGTGGACGCTCTGGGTCTGAGGCACTTTCAGTTCAAGTCACTCAACATGCAAATTGAAACTGTAATTCATTTACTGGCAGATAAGAGCGCTACTCTGTCTCAATAATGCCTTTATAGATTGAATATTAAGTAACCTTTTGATGGGGATTTTCTTATGGTTTGAATGTCCACTTCCTGGGTTAATTAGATTGAACGGAAAGTGACCTGAGTCTCGACTCAATCAAATTCAGGTGCGGACAAGTTCAGACCTTCTTTTTATTATTCATTACTATATAGCAGTTTATTCATAGATTGGGTGTAAATTATAACCTGAAACAATATACTTTAGTTCTGCAGCTAGCATATTTGGGTTTCTCATAAACGGAATATGGTGTTTACATGCTCAAACACGTAAACAGAATACGCCAAAAAACTGATTATGAATGGCTTATTCATGTCCAGTAAACTGTACTCGTCGCTGGCAAACCAGGGCTTAAAACACGGTGTCACGCTGTGCCGGTGAAAATAAAAGAGAGGTTTGGGACGTAAATAAGCTTCTCAAGTTTGGGTTTTCAGGCAAAACTATCCCGTCTAACTGTCTAGTCAGGAATCCAACTTCAGCCTCTATCTTATGTTCCTTATACCTGCTTTCTCTTTCCTCTTTACTGTTGCCCTACAAATACTCCCAACATCTGCCCCTCCCCCCAGAAAAAGAAAAGCTGTGAAAATCCACCTTGTTAACGTGGAGAAATCTCTCTGTTCCAATGCACGCCGTATCCTGTCAAACATGTAATAAAACCCCTCTCGACTGTTGCTGCAGTTCTGTCTCCCTTTCTGCCCATTCCCCCCGTTTGAGAAAAGCATGACAAATTTTTAACAGAGTGAAAGAGAAAGAAAAAGTTTCTTTTTATTGATGCTTGAATGACAAGCTGAACTGACAGGAAGCTACAGAGAGCCGGCAGAGAGGCGCAGACACCGCTGAATGTCTACGCACATGCATTATGCACATACACTTTCACTCACACCTGCACAGATGGGAAGACAAGCACACACAAGTGCACACACCTCCCACGCTACCAAAACACTGTCTCACCTGACAAATTAGAATGGGTGCGAGCCTGCCGGTTTTTGACATTGCAGGTATCTGTCACATTTCTGTCAGAGCTTCACGTGGTTTCACATCGAGACAAAGAAACCCAAAAAGAACCCACATGTCATCTCCTCCTCCCTCTTTCTCTCTCTCTCTCTCTGTCTCTCTC
Source organism: Plectropomus leopardus (assembly GCF_008729295.1). Lineage (NCBI taxonomy): Eukaryota > Metazoa > Chordata > Actinopteri > Perciformes > Serranidae > Plectropomus > Plectropomus leopardus. The sequence goes on from NC_056484.1 coordinate 11,348,678, forward strand.
TCCCTGTCCGTCCTCTCCTGTCTTTCTCCGCTGGGTACTGTCGGTTGAAGCAGGAATATGGAGCAGAAGTCAACATTGCATGCTGCATAATTCTAAGTCTCCCATTGTAATTGCCGAGGCTTTTATAAAAGATTCAGCAACGACGTCCATGGTTTGATTGTGAATGAAGCGGGGTCTTATGGTTTCAAATTAAAGATTTAGTGTGTTGTTTTCTCATCCAATCTGCTGGATCCAACATTGATCGAGAAAAACTGCACAGAATGGTTAACGCTCGATGTATAAAATGTGTTGTTTCGAGTAACATGGATCACATAATAACCCAAATATTGAAGAAAAAGACGAAGGATTTCTGCTATAGCTGATCCAGAACTCAATCTCTGGCACTAATATAGCTGTGATGCTTGCATGCAACATAGAGGATGGATTAATATCTGCATTTGTTGCCTAATGAGCAAAGGGCCTACAGCAGTAAATGACCTGATAAAATAATAAGCAGTTGAACACCCAGAGGAGCTGATGAGTGAAGGGTTCTCGAGTCTAGAGGCTGGAAAATGCACCAAAATAGAGCTGGAAGAATTATATTCTGATAAGTGATTAATCATTTCAGTCGTTCGCTATGTAAAAATGTAAAACATTCACTGATTCCAGCTTGTTAAATGTAAGAATTTACAGCCTTTTTCTGTTTCATTTAATTGGTGACTTAAATACCTTTGGATTTTGACTGTTGATGCCACAAATACAAACAATTGTAGACATTTTTTGGGTCATTGGTATTACTCGACAGACGGCAATGTCTGACGGTTAGTCCACCAATTTGGCCCAGACTGAAATATCTCAATAATTTTTTTAATAAATAACATCTATCAGATAGATTGCCATGAACTTTCAGTGCAAACATTTATGACCAATAAGGATGAGGCAGATTGGTGATCCGTAGACTTTTGTAGCGCCACCATGTGACTGACATTTTTAGCTTTAGGTAAAATATCTCAACAGCTGCTGTATGGATTGTCATAACATTTGCGTCACACATTCATGTCACCCTCAGAATGAATTTGAATAAACTTATGTCGGAAAAAATGTATGGTAGTCAGTGACGAAAGACTAATCATTTTTTGATCCCATTTCAGTTGTGCCATGAATCAGGCATATGATTTTGACGGTTTGTCAAAATAAAAGTTCAAATCAAATGTTAAAATGATTGTTGAAGAAGGAAAATCATGTTGCACTGCAGTTAAAACCACAGCACCATCTGTGGCAGGGATTGTTCATGTGGAGACAGCTAATTGCAATCCACCTACTTCTTCCTCTTCAGAGAGAAATCGTCAATAATTAATCACTTAGGGGTTGAATGATATCATTGTTCCTTCTTTGCTACGAAGTTTGACTTTCTGAAATGGAAAGAATTATTTCTGACCTTCGCCTAAATTCTTACCTTTGTAGAAAAGCAGCTCATTACTTTCTGAGGAATGTGCAGCAGAGGTGTGTGCGTGCCTGGTGTCCAACTGAAAATAATTAGCCGGTCTGTTGGGCAGCGCAGACTGAGAGAGGCAGAGGCAGGATTTTTTGCATAAACTTTTAAAATGTGTGTGTGAGCGAACTGTGTGCCAACCATTGTTGAATTTTAGGCAGATTTCTGTATTTTGGAGGAGTTTGGTATGTGTGTCTGTGTGTGTGTGTCTGGTGTGTGTGTGTGTGTGTGTGTCCAGACGGTATTTTAACATGGCTAGCCGACTTTTAGCAGCCCACAGTTAAACAGTGACTCACAGATTCCTCTCTCTCTCTCACTCACTCTTTCTCACCATCCTCGTCTGTTCCTCCCTCGATTCTTTTTCCTTTCTCTTCCTTCTTTTTACCACTTTGCCTGGTTTTCTCTCTTTCTTTCTCTGCCTAACCGCCCCCTCTCTTTCTGTCTCTCCAGGTTGGGTTCAGACCATAGCAGACTTCAGGACGGAGGTGCTTTTTCCTCTGCTCCTCCCCCCCTCTTCTCTCCAACTGTGCCAGACATAAACTCAGTAAGTTTCAATATATTCAGACTATTTTCCTACTCCAAATGGCTTCTAAATAATATGTAACCCCTAGCTTGGTCACAGTGGTGTTTTTATATGGTTTCATATCCCAAAGGACTCATAGGCCCAAACCCAATACACCCATTGCCCCTACCACATAGCCCTTAACCCTCCGTTTTGCTCGTTTACATGTAGTGGTAGGGTTTCTCAGTTCTTGTTGGGATAAAGGGGTAGGGCGAAACACCAGAAGCACACTCCATTGCGAATATTATGAGAAATGAGTATTTTTGTTGCTATTAAATATTTTTAAAATATGATAACCATTGTATTATAGTCTGTAGTTTAATGTTGTTTTAATGTATTTTGGTCCTTTTCTTTAAAACAAGCATAACAAAAGTAGTTTAGGCTACGCTAGTACTATGCTGATGTCTTGGTGACTAAGTAGCTCGCTGATTTGTCCATCACAGTCCTGCTATTTGACATATATTTCCATGCCACATTTCCCCCCTTTGATGGCATATGACATCAGAAGTTTACTAAATTAAAGTAGAGAAGTTGTTGCATTTGGTAAGCTATCACTCCTCTCCTGTCAGTGCAGACCAAGCCCCCAGACCAGCGCAGGGCTTTGAAGCAAATTTTACATAGTTGCCGAAATTGAAATTGCACTGTTTGGGTCCATCATTTCATGAGACGCCATGGGGCCCAACAGACTTTTTCCCATAGACTTACATGGTGAAAGAGATGTCTGCAAATCGATTTTATGCATTTTTTAGCATCAAAACCTTCATTAATTACTTTTCTCACTATCTGGATCTGATCCCTTCGGTCTGATAACATTTCGTAAGTTTAGAAGAGCTTCACAATTAAATCCTTTTATCCCCATTCAAATGAGTGGCCACGCTTCACAGCTGTAAGTTTCTTGTGCATTTGCTCTATGGGTCCCATAATGCGGTAGATGCGGGTAATGTCATACCGTAAAAATAAAGCTTTTTTGGCTTCATGCGCCACTGAGCAACTTTTATAGGAATGAATGGGGCCCCACCCTGAATACTTTATTCAGGTCTCATAACGCATCCATGATGCATACTGGCAGGAGCACAAGTTGCTAATGATAGCCTACAGAGCCACTAGTGTTAATGAAGCAGTATTTTTTTTTTTTTTGATGACTTGTTTGACAGTGTGAAATTTAAGTTGTGAAGGAATCACGAGCATCCTGAGAACCACAAAAGGCTGCCTGTGGCCCAAACAAGAGAAATCAGCACTGCAGCTACAGACGCCATTCAAATGTCAAAATGTTGTGCTCATAAACGTCATTTATGCCTCTCAAAAACTACTTCTACTACAACTTCTGCTACTACTATTTCTACTACTAGTAGTAGTAGGACAAGTAATTCCACCCCTACTACTGCTATTACTACTACTACTAATACTATTAGTAGTAGTACTTATACTGTATTGTCTTTTAACGACCACTACTTCTGCATACTTTCAGCTACATAAACCATTCAAATGTCAAAATGTTATGCTCTTTGTGGACATTTGCGGTGTTCATTTTTTTCTACATTTCATGTGTCAAAGGACAAAAAGTTTCTTTATTTTTAAACCTTTCCAGTTAACATCAAATTCTTCCTTTGACACTCTTCCACTTCAACTCGTAGATTCTTCATTTTAAAGCAGTTCGCCTTTCATTTCTGTCAGTTTTTCAGATATTTTTGGCAATTTGTAATATATTTCTGCATTTTCAGCCATGGTTTTAAAATGTTTTCAGCTTTAAGCATCCACATGCATGTTCTGCAGGAAATGCATTTTCTAATTTATACAGAAACTTTGTAAAATGTGGTCCCTGAACCATGTCTGTAACTGTCCAGCTTTGATTGGTTAAGAAAAGCAAAAAAGTAATGATAACAGGGATTTTAGTTCCCCTCCTATACTTAATCAGGAAACACTCACATGTATGAACAATTGCACAGGGAAGGTTGTTTCAACATTGGAGACGCCCTAATCAAAAGCAACGCCAAATGTTCTTGACTGGAGCTGATAAAAGTTTCCTGACACACACACACACACACACTCACACACAGCCCCCGAGGGCCCCTGGGACTTCAAAGAGCCGTCTACTGTACCTCAGCGACACCTCAACACCAGGTGCCGCAGAGAGGAGGAAGGAGGGGTAGAAATGGAAATGGTGAGAGGGGGAGAAAGAGGAGAGAGACAGGGACGGAGCGCCAGAACATAAAAGGAGGGAGAAAGAAATAAAGTTGGAGGTGGAAGGAAGCAGTTAAGAGTTAGAGAAAGAGGGACGATTAGAGGTGGAAGAAGGCAGGTGGAGATGAAGAGACATGAAGGAAAAGCTTCAAATAAGTTGAGAGGGAGAGGAGACAGGGACAAAAGCCCACCAAGAGACAGGCAGAGAGCTAAAACAGGGCAGAAAGACAGACAGACAACACCGCAGACACAGAGTTGCAGCCAAAGACAGAGCGATGTGGGGGAGGGCAGTAACACTCTGCTGCTAATACCCCTGCTGCTTTGTTGTGAAGAACCCCAGTTCCCCTTTTAATGGTGAACGATTCCTTTAATGATAGCAGTAAAACACACTCTCTTTCTCACAAACACACCCAAACACACACACACACACACACATACACACACACACACACACACTGTTGTTCCTCTCAGCCTGGCAGGAAATGTGGTTCAGAGCACAACGCGACGAGTCACAGTTCAACTTTTACAACTTACGGGGCCCAACGCACACTCACTCACATTTCTAGCATGAAACAGTTTTTGTTACACGTTAGTGACCTACATGGGGCAGAAATGTGGGCTTTTGTCTAATTTGGGTGCGTGTAAGCTTTTGAATTAGCTTGTTTAGAAGCTGTCAATCATGCAGACAGGCAGGATGTGTGGGTTTGAAGAGAGAATCGCACTGAGAGGAGCAAGATGTATTCTCAACATAAAGCCATTTGGTGAGCGCTTTGATCCCAGCTGCCTTACACTGCAGCGAGTGCACACATTTTTTTGCATGGTTGCCACAGTGAAACCTTTGAGTTACACAAGAAAAAATGAACCCCTGAACCTGGCAGTGTTACTGCCTTCATCAGCCTGTTGGGGAATTCATCCACACAGATTTCAGTCCCATCTTCAAGTTGATGATTTGGTTACATGAGTCATGTGGACGATTCATGTCAGAGCTCTTTGCTAAAATTGTCAGCCTGTGTTAAGTATGTGGACTTCTGCACATATGGTCATTTCAACAGACAGGCAACACACGATAGCAACTTGAAAGGCCTAATATGTCTTAAAGGAATAGTTTTAATGGTGCAGTTTCTGGTAATGACCATTGTTAATAACAACCTACTTGCTGTTGGCTATATTGTGTGTATTTTCCTGTAAATATCACAATATAAAACGTGTGTTTTCTATTTTAAAAAGTACATGCGTAGGAAGATAGCAAGTACCCACCCATCTTTTAAGAGCTTACATACTGAGTATAATTTTGAGTGCACCACTGATAGGTACAGCGGTTTGTTTCGAGCTGTTGTCATAAATTGCTGGTATTTCTGTATGAAAAGTAATGTACCCAAATTTGTACAATCCCAAGTATTTTGAAAGGCTGCATTCATGTGACCAATGCGCTAGTGGGAGTAAACAACAAAGCAGTCCCCCGCAGTCTTGTAAGGAGGCAGGTACGGTGATGTACGGAGCAGAAGAACGCTGACCCTCCACTGGAGACGTGTTCGTTATTATGTGAACTTTGAGTAACATTATTCGTGCCAGGGCACTAATTCGTATGATCACAAACATCATGTAGTATGTTATATGTTTGTATTTTCACAAGATATTATACGAACTGTTCTATGAGGATACGTTGTTTGTTTTGATGATGTTACAGTAGTGCAGTAGATGCTTTCTTACTGTTAGGAGACAGTGTTAGGCCTACATGTTCACAGCTGGAAATATTTTTACCAAACATATGGCCGCAGAGATTTAAATATGTTGGACTTCAACATATTTTCCTGGTCACTAATTAAATAACAGAAAGCCTGAGCGCAGCAGCATTGATGATAAAGCTGCTTTCTGTGAGAGAGAGACGGAGAGAGAAGGGAAGAGAGGGTGGAAGGTGGACTATTGTGAAATGTTTCTATAAGTTATTAATAACTTATTCAGAACAGTTTTGTCACTTTATGACCCCCTTGCCCGAAACCCACGATATTTTCAAAAAACCTTACCTAAACCACCTGACCCCAGGTCAACCCATGTGACCCGCAGGTTATGGGTCAACCCGTGCATCACTAATAGTTTTACACTTTGACATATTAGCTGTTTTACTGAGAGTCAGGGGAGAAGATCAATACCATTCTTATGTATGTTCGTTTAATATGAACGTATAGCCAGCAGCTGATTATCTTAAGTTTAGTTATATAGTCTCATTAAGACGAGAGACATGGGGAAAAAGCTGGCCTGGCACAGTCCAAAGGTAAAAAAAATCTTGCTCCCAGCACCTCTAAAGCTTGCTTCTCAACATGTTATATCTTGTTTGAATTATCTGTTCAGATTGATACCACTCACCTGTAAGCTACAGTGAATATGATGCTAGAGCAAGCAGCTGGCTAACTTAGCATGAAGACTAGAAACATGGCGAAACAGCGAGCTAAGCTCTGTCCAAAAGTTCATAAAAATCTGCTTACCAACATTTCTAAAGCTCACTAATTAACAGCTTGTTTTTTTTTAATTTGTCCAAAAACTATAGTGTGAAAACTATATAGTAAGTTGTGGTTTTACAGGGGGTTCTGTGCTTGACTATTGCTTGTCCAGTCGCACTGATTTGTCCTCAGTGATGTTGCCAGACAGCCAGAGAATTAATGAGCAACTTGGCAAAAAATGTCCTGCAAAAAAAAAGAAAGAAAAAAAAAAAAAAAAACTATGGAAATTTTAAGGTCTAATTATATATTTAAAGTTGTGCTACAGAAAATAAAAAAATGTATTTATTAATTGATTTTTATAATTTTTTGTTTCTTTGCTTATTTTCAGGTTTTGTTACTGACTGTTTTTTACTTTCCCTTTTTTGGCTTAATTTCGGGTAATTTCTTAGTTACAAAAGTTACTTTTTGTATCTTTTTACAAATATGCTAATTTTGGGACCATTTCTTAAGTTGCTCATTGCCTTTTTCCCATTCTATTTAAAGAAATCTGGCCAGTTTGTGTAGGTTTTAAAGGGTTAATATTCAAGAGAGGGTTTGAAAGTGGTATTAATCTACTTATCTAGCTCTCCTCAAGAAAGCAAACAAGCCGATTGTCCCAAATTGTCTAACAGTTGCTTTAAGTGGATTGGAAACTGATATGTTGCGGTTGAATCTTAACACTGCAAATTATTCAAATGAAATATTCAAAAAACTGAACTTCATCTGCAGGATTGGTTTCACTGGGTGTAACTTCGTACAACTGTTACAAAAGGGAAGCAAAACTGTGCTAAAGAGTAAGGAGGTGTAAAATTACAAAATGTTCTGTGCTCGTGTGCTCAAAGTCTTTTTCAAACACAAATTAGCTTTTGGTGATCCGCAGTGATATTTTTCTTGCAAATGATCATTTTGTGAAACAGAAATAAGGGGCAGCACCTGTGTTCAGCTCTTAGTCCACAGCTCTTTTCATGCAATGCAAAGTGAACTTGCACTGTATACAATGGAGTGATATATCATGCTCTGTAACCACATAATGCTGTACAGCCAGCAGTGAAACTCCAGAGCTTAATTCACACTCAGCTCTCTCTATTCAAAATGCAAATTGAGACCGCAACCTATACAATAAGGGACGAGTTTGCATTCCCCTCACAGATTGTTTCATCGAGAAAGAGTTTCAGTATTTCAGAATTGGTGCTTCACAGGTGGCCTGCACCACAGTAAGCAAGGGCGACGAGGCAAGGTGACCTAACGTAAAACATGACAATCCTCCACCCTGCTGATGTGTCCTTGAGCAAAAATCCCCGGTAGCTCCAGCAGTGGGGTTCTAGAGCTGACCTCTGACCTCCCTGCAGAGGGTGGCAGACAAAAAGAGATTTTCCCTGTGGGGATTAATAAAGTATCACATTATCATTTGAATGCAGCTGATTGTATCTTTGTCAGTCTACATTTCAGCCTGCAGACCTTTCTGTAGAGACACGTGATGAGACCTTGTCACGGTTAGTCTCCTGTATGTGTTGGGAAAGGTTTGCACCGCAGACCCAAATGTCAAGTGATAAAGAAACAATTGGCTGTGTTGTACGCCTCTCACCTCACTATACATTTATCAGTATTCAAGCTCCAATTTATTACAACGTCATACCTCTTTCCTTCTAGTCTATTTCTTTTGTCGCCTTGCTGCATCATTTTATATATATACATATATATATATATATGAGCTTTCTCTGTTAAAGGAGAACTTTGATATTTTTCAACCTGGACCTCATTTTCCCATATTTTTTTGTGTGGAACGGTACCAAACAATTTTTGAAACTGGTCCAGTATTGAGCAGAGCACTGCAGCCTGCGTGGGTGAAACAGACTGCAACGTAATCACTTTGACCAATTATGCATTGTAATTTACGTCCACTAAGAGCATGTGTTTTTACCACTGACAGGCTTGGATAGGTATTAGTTTTTGATAGCATTATGTAAAGGATCTCATCAGACATGGACTTTTTTGTTAACAAGTCAGATCCCTTTTAACCGGAAACAGCCCCCAAATCGCAATTGTTAAACTTACCAGATAGCCAGCAATTTTATCGTCATAAAACACAACTCATTTTCAGTAAACAGAAACAAAGTAACCCTAATAAAAACAGTCCTGATCCATCTTTCCACTGTTACAACAATCAACAACTCTGGTTTGTTGAAATTAACCCTTAATTCACCCAGTTAGATGCGAGAATGTGTTGTCTCTTTACCCGCTTAAATCCGTGTTTATTTAAACACGGATTTAAGGGGGGTTTTCGGGGCTGTTTCTAGTTCAAAAAAGGATCTTACTCCTTACGATAATGTTGTCAGACTCTTAGAATAAAGATCTGAGCCTGTCAGTTGCAAAAACAAGCACTTTTAATGGACGTAAAGTAATGGTGCACAATTGCCCCAATTTTCAGATGTTTCTGGAATAAAGAAGCGTGAAAATGTCACAAATCTTTCACATCTCAGCATGCACCCATTGCAGTGTTATTGCACAAGACCAAAGGCCGGTGAAAGCCAACTTAAGAAACAGCAAACACTGACATTCTCTCTCTTTCTGTGTGTCCTCTTTCTTTCCGTCTCTCTCTGTCCCTGTGGTCAACAATCCCTCCGCTGGCCTTTATACCCAAATCCCCATGGACGGAGAGTCAGGAGAGAGAGAATGCTTAAATGCTTTGAATGATGGTGTGGAATGCTAAAAAGTGTGTGTGTGTGTGTGTGTGTGTGTGTGTGTGTGTGTGTGTAGAGGGGGGAGCAAGGAGCAGTGGGTGGGGAGGGGGGGTCTCCTGCCTGGTCTAGGATCTGGTATGCGTGACTGAACAAGAGGAGGAGAAAGAGAGGAAAAGAAGGAAAAAAATCCCCCACCAAAACCTGCCTTCCTAACTTCTAAAGACAGACAATGGCTACTGACTGGTCTGGCAACCCTCTGTGTGTGTGTGTGTGTGTGTGTGTGTGTGTGTGTGTGTGTGTGTGTGTGTGTGTGTGTGTGTGTGTGTGTGTGTGTGTGTGTGTGTGTGTGTGTGTGTGTGTGAGCGCAGTGTCACTTCGCACACAGGACACGTCCTGATGGAAAGCAGAAAGAGGGGAAATCTGCTCTAACCAACTTTAGATCTCATTACTCCGCAGCACATGCAGCCGCACAGACAAAGCTCTGCCACATGTGAAATAAAACACTGCAAAAATAAACTAATACCTCCCAAAATCTTCAATTTAAACCATGAAATCCACCAAATGCAACCCTAACCTACCTTTAAAACCTTTTAAGACTTACGTGTGAAACTCAACTGCCCCTACCAGTGGAGCTGCAACACCTTTTTTGTATTTTAGCTGCAAAAAAACAGACGTTGATGATTAAAAAAGTCAGCAGGGTAGAACAGCTTCCTATAATAAACGCCCTGGTGATAATTAATTACACAGGCACTGCAGCCAAATCAAGACGGCAAGCATCCATTTTGAATCTCCTCATAAATAATAAAACAACACAACAATTTTTTCAGCTCTTTTGAAAAGCTGGGCAGTGACAATATTAAGAAATGCGTGGGTGGTTATTAGGAGCAATGTATTAAAATAAAAGCTCTCATTGTTTTAAATGCACCCAATTATGGACATCATTGTAGGACAAGACCAAAGCAGTGCTGATTGTCTTGTGGGAATAAACAATGTCATATAACCATATGCAAACTCATATTTTTTAGACATTATTAATCAAAAAGAAAGAAAGAAGGAAAGCATACACCTCCACAAAAGTAGTCCACACCGCTGTCTTCGTTCATTATATAAATATCTTTAATTGTTTTAACCGTAAGAATATAAAACAATTTAATTTTGGGATTCTGCATTTTTTCTTCTTTACAAACACATAATATACAGTACATCTTTTTTTTACTTTTCAAAACACACAGCTTTTTCAGCAGGAACGCACATCCGTATATTAATTTTTCTAGCAGGTCATTGCATTACATTAAAACACGCACACACAGGCCTCCGTGTGCGCGCTTGCGTGTGCATGTGTGTGTGTTAATGTGTCTATGTGAAAGAAAGAGAGAGAGAGATGGGGTGGGAGAGAGAGAGAGAGAAAGAGACGCATTCCACTTGTAACCCGAGACGGAGAGAGAGAAAGAAAAATAATCGATTGCTCCTTATTCTAAGCATGTCTCAAAATGGATTCGGGGTATTTTTATTCGGAGAGAGATGGAGAAAAAGAGGAGGAAAAAAAAGATATCCCTACCCTCCTCTCTCACTCCCTCTCTCTCCCTCCTTCCCTCTCTCTCACACCGGTGAGAGCAACATGAATATGAATGCAACCTGTGTTGGCATTAACGTGGGAAAATAAAGCCATGAGACAAACCCTGATTCATTTGGATCATTTAAGAGATAGAAATAGAAATCACTTCAATTTGAAGTACGACGCTCTGAACATCCACTGACGTTTATTTCTAAGAGCATCCCTTAGAATAAACCCCAGAATATTCCCATAATATACTTAAAATGGTTTAATAATGGCCTTTTTATGTGTTATCTGGCATTTTGGCACTATGATATCTCTATATCTCTGTTGTGTTATTATAGGATGACTGGGTATTTCTTCAAAGGTTACACTGATGATCTTGTCTCTTTTATATTGGTCAAAGCTTGAACACAGCACATCTCTAAATGGTGTTAAAATTGGACATTATTCTTAAAAAAATAGGGAAAACAACTAAAAACAATGTGAGTTTTTTTTTGCATAAAGCGTCGTTATTGAAATCCGATTTTACAGCTCGCTTTCTCTCCCTCTTTCTCTCTCAGGCAAATTGTTGCTGTTTATGGGGGTAAATTAACAAAAGGTAGTTAGATTGTGTCCTGGTCTCCTTTCTCCAGCTCTGCTCATGGAGGGAGGGATGGGGGGAGGGGGCAGACACAGTCCCTTTAGGCACATTTTCTCCCAGTCTCTCATTCTCGCTTTCCTTCTGTTTTTCTGTTATAACAGTATACACCCTTTGAAAACAACCACATACGAGGTAGCCAAATGTTTTTTAGGCGTGATGGCTGTAGCGGAGATTAGTCGTAAATGTCTCCAGACTCACTGTAAAAAAAAAAATGTAAAAAAAAGTTCTCAAACCTCACTTGAAAAGGTGGATGTTAAAGAATTTTCTGGAAGCAGATTATTCAAATGACACTTCAAGAAATGTGTGAAATGAGCTGATTTGCATTGCAAGTTATTCCAGTTTGAGTCTATGAGATGTTAAAACTCAATATGAGATTAAAACAATTGTTATAGTCAACTTTGCAAAAAGTAATTGCTTCCTATCAGGCAGAATATTATATCAAATACTAATTGAATCCTGCAAGGCCAACAAAATAAAACATTTGAATGTAAAAATCTGGTCACATGGGAGAAGCACACCTTACACAACCACACAAGAGGGAAACAGGGAGGTTTTCTCTCTTTTTTTTTTAAATAAGACAAGAAATTTACCCGCCCATCTTTTCTCCCTCCTCCTCACGTCCCCCTCTGTCCCCATCCAAAAACGCAAAAACAAAACAAAACATTCCCAATCACCTCACTTTCTCACTCTCTGTCATCTGCCAGAGTCCAAGGTTCAACACTTTAAGGCAGGGGAGCTGTGTGATCCTCTCCAGTCCCCTCTTGGTGATCTTGGTACATCCATACAGGTCGATGCCTGCCAGCTGGGTCAGGTGGTCGGCTATGAGCTCCAGCCCTTTGTCCGTGATGCGCACACACTGTCCAATGTTCAGGGTCCTCAGCTCGTGCATCTGCCTCACCATCCGGTTTATCCCGTCGTCAGAGATGTGACACGAGCACAGGGACAGGGACTTGAGCTGGTACAGCCCCTGGGCAATGTACGCCAGGGTCTGGTCTCCGATCTTGTCGCAGAAGGACACATCAAGACCGGAGAGCCTTAGGGTGCCCATGGCGAGGTGCATGGTCCCCGTGTCGCTGATGTTGTCACAGGAGCGTAGGTTGAGGCTCCACAGGGAGGCCATGTGGGAGAGGTGGATCATGCCTGCGTCTGAGATCCCCCCGCAGAAGCTCAGATTCAGTACCCGCAGCTTGGTGAGCCCCTTGGAAATGTGTTTGAGTGACAGGTCTGTCAGTTTCTGACAGTCCTGGAGAGTCAGGTACTCCAGGTTCAGGCAGCCCTCTGCTGCACTGCGGGTCATGCCCGCCAAATGTCCAATCCCCACGTCAGAGACATGCCTGCAGGACCTCAGATTGAGGCTCTTGAGCCTGTGGAGGCCCCAAGCTATCAACAGAAGCCCAGTGTTGGTGATGTTGCTGCAGCCGCCGAGCTCCAGCACCTCCAGGTTCTTGAGATACTGAGCTATCCTGCCCAGGCTGGAGTCTGTGATCTGCTTACACAGACTCAGGTTCAAAACCCTCAGCGATGGGATCTCCTGCACAAATGCATGACCCAGCCCGTTATCTGTGAGGTTGTAGCAGCCGGATAGATTTAGGGACTCAATGTTAGGCATTCCCTGGATCACATAGCTCAAGCTGCGGCGCAGGGACAAGATCTGGACCCTCCGGATGCCCCTGGCCTGGAGGCTGGGGAACAGAGAGGGATTAGCCCGGCGGAGGTGCAGCTTGGCCTCCACCCCCCTCCACACTGACTTGTGGTAGGATGCGTCCCTCCAAGCGATACACACTTGGGCTACCCTGCCTTTGTCCCTCACGTCCAGATAGCTGAAAATCATGGCCAAAATTTCCGGGAAGAGGCACGAAATGTGCGTCTCCATTGTTTTTCAAACCCCAGGCATATAAGAATTAATACTCCACACCTCCAAGGCTGAAAAAAAGAGACCCTACTCCCCTTCTCTTGCAATTTTGCAAAAGTATCAACAGTCCCAGATATCCACAGAAGTGAAAAAAGAAATAAGAGTTGTTTGTTTCTCTCTCTTTTTCTCACGTTGAACTGTGCAAAATCGATCCAACTCTCTCCAACCCCACGTGATCCGGTCTGGTTGCGCAGTAGGATTCAAATGCATTTAAAAAAAAAAGAGAGAAAAACAAAAAAAAAGCGTTTATTCCTCCTGCCTAAACTCCTCTCTCCGCCAAAAAGAGGAGGAAAGGGGGGCGAAAGGAAGAAGGAGGAGGAGGAGAGGAGGAAAAAGCGTCAATCCTTCCCCCTCTCTCTCCCTCTCTCAGACGACGCTTCCTTGTATTATACCTACAAAAAGCCTTCCTCTCTCGGCCGAGCGGGGATCCAGACGGTCGTACATTTCAGAATAAGAAAGTAGAAAATAAAACCAACACTCTTAACGCCGCCTATTACAAAACATTTCCATGGTAGAAAAGCAGAAAAGACAGAGCTAGGTTGGCTTTGGTAGGCAGAGTGAGAGAGAGAGAGAGGGGCGTCCTGGGCTCAAAGCCTTTGTCTGCTCTTTTCAAACCGACTTGGCAGGGACCCCAGCACTCTAGCTGCACGGGAGGGGTGGCGGCAAGTCATAATATTCATCTTTAGTGTCAAAAACAGAGTAAATTACAAACGATGACACCATTAGCGTCGTAATTACACCATAATACACGGGTTGTCATATGTTAATATTTAATAAGCGACGTGGTACTGCATTATTTCCTGCTTTTATCCAAACACCCCTCTCCCCTCCGTGTCAGGCAGTTGGTTTGTCCCGCCTCAGCTGGAACGGTGCGAACAGTTTCCCTTGGAAACCAACTTCTTACAATTCAGTTCACTTTGGGCTTTAACCCTTTGAGCGGACCACACAGGAAACACAGGAAAGCCAAGCAGAGGAGCCCCTTTCACTCTGCTTACTTGGCATGAATATGTAGTATTTTTTTTATTGCGATTTTGTTGTTGTTGTTGTTGTTGTGGAAATAGCAGTTGAGCGTCTCCTGAACGTCCACAGAGGAGAGTTCTTTGTCTCTTGTCAACAGCTTTTCTCTGTCTCCTCTCCTCTTTCACTTAGGCCTACTTTACTGCAAAAGCAAAAACAAAAACAAGGTATTTATTGAGATTTACACTTCATCTGTAAAATGTTGACAGGGTCAACTGTTTTTGATGAAACATAGGCTACAATAAAACAAAACGCAGCTCATATAATAGGCTATTAGGCTACTGGTAATTTTAGAAACAAGTAAAAATCGATTTTTTTTAAATTTCTGTACCATTTATTGGCTTTGTACTGCCTTTAAATGTAAGTTTGTGTGTGTGCGATGAAAAACCCCAGCGATGAGTCCTAAATCCAGCAAAATCTGTTAGCGTTTCAGCACCCCTGGCTCCCTCATCTCAAAGGGACTGATCACAACGTTGTTAGAAAAATATCTCCAGCAAAACCATTGTTTCACTGTGTTGGAAATGCAAATGGAAAACCTCCTCATACAAAAAATGGTTTGTATGATACCCAACCCATAAGCACCCAACGAATGACAATTCATGCTTAAACTTGGTAAACATAGAGTTACATTTAGGCAAGTAGAGTCACTGTGATTAGGTTTAGGATAAGAAATATTACGACAACATACCTTATAATGAGCAGAAGCGCATCCATCCACCACCTCAACCTTATGGGTCACTTTCTTTTTAACACCTATCAGTGCATTTGTCACCTGATTGCAGCTCTCCCAAATACAAATATTATTTGCTCATGATATTATAAGATACATACAAGATTTTTTTTTTTTTTGCATTGCTTCTCATAGGAAAACATATCAACAGTGCAAGAAAACAGCCTGAATTTATGCGTAAAATCTACCAGAATGTTTGACTCTCAAAATTTTCTGGCAGAGGACCCCCAAAACCTCCGTTGTATATATGCCTGTTCCCAATGTTGAAACTAAACCCACGCCCATAAAAGATATTTATATTTTATGAAGGGAAAGTGTGTCCTTAAATGACTGTAAAATAATCCTTAAAAGTCTGTAAAAGAGTCCTCTCTCATGTGTCTCTCATAAAGCACCAAAATAATCACTTTGAAGCAGTTGTCCTTCATCTGGCATTGCTTTATGTTTTGATAATTGAAGACTCACTTTTGTCTCAGCTGATGGCACTGTGAGTGTATGTGTATATCAGTAATGTCTATCTTTATATGGCAAATGATTTATAAAGGGCCTTTTTAATGTATCAGGACATGAACATTATCAAAAACAGAAGCAAAGGTACAGAGAACATGTTTCTTTACCCGCTACCAAGTTTCCCTACAGAGGCCCTCTCCTTTACCCCTGGAGTAGCCTTGGTCAGGTCTTGGTCTTGTGTGTGTGTTTGCACGTGTGTCTTGGTGTTTATATATACATGTGCGTGTGTGTAGACAGGAGAATGTATGTCTATGCATATGTGGCTTTTACGTGTAAACTATCTTTTTTTATATGCTCACAACACTCCCTCTCACTGTTTGAAGGCTTCTGTCTGTCTGTGTGTGTGTGTGTGAGTGTGCGTGTGCGTGTGTGTGTGTGTGTGTGTGAGATAATATGACAGGGGAGCCGTTTGCTGAAGCCAGTGGAGTGTGGCAGAGTGGTTGAAAAAGAGTAAAGGAGAAAAAAAGAGAAAGAGAGGAAGAGCTGATGAGAAACATCGAGGCAGAGCGAGAGAGAGAAAGAGAGAGCGATAGGATGAGAGAGGCAACAGTGATCAGGTGAGGATAACAGAGAAGGAGAGGAGCTGCAGAAACAGGCCTTTTTACATGGAAAGAAGCAGCCGAGCACAACTGACAGCAACTCTCCTCTCATCCTCTCTGTTCTCCTCCTTAAGAACAGATTTTTTTTCAAGTCTGTCTTAAAGCAATATTCAGATGCCCATATATACTTTTAAAAAAATGTTAGCTCGCTGTAATCGTACCTTCTGTTCCTTTTGATCATGAAAAAATCCCTACCTAACATGTTTCCAGTGAAAGACCTCATTTTGTCGAAAAGTACATCTCAAAGTTTATCTGTAGCCATTAAAGTGTGTCAGCAGTCTGACCAAACTTCTTTCTTTTCACCCTCTTCTATATATTTTACTGCTTTTGCTTCTCTGCATGTTGGTCTTTTTTTTTTTTTAACTCAAACTGATGGATGAGTCACATTAGTTTCTTCATTTCCTTTTAAATACACATTATAGGCATGAATAATGAGGTCAAAATGTTGTCAGTGTCAAATACAATGAGCATGCGTGTTTGCATAACAAAAATATATAAAAAAATAATAATATTTAGAGGAAAACAAATACCAGATGTACAGTTCATAGACGCAAGTAGGTACTCTTACATAATTAGAAACGGTCCCCCAGGTCTTTCTTTGAGCCGTGGCGTATGTGTAATAAACATATGTTTTTGCTTCACAGAAAAAATAGTGTCACTCCCTCAAGGAAACACACACAACACAGTGGTTTTTTTATATGGATGAATTTATTTGTCTCAACTGCACTCAGTCAACATCACTCAAATCCACCATCAAACTGTTTTAAATGTGTGACAGTGTGCAAAATAAACACACTGACATCATACAGACTGTAATTCAGCGTGACAATAAATATGCACAGCAAAACATAAAACAGATTTAAAAAAAAAAACATACGTCACTGGCTGCACACAACAGAGAAGGAAATAAAACTTCAAAATGGGCAATATTAGTTTTCAACTCTTTGGCCTTCAGGTGGAGTGTAAACTTCTGCCGCTTCACTTACCTTCTTGGAA
This sequence comes from Plectropomus leopardus, assembly GCF_008729295.1. NCBI lineage: Eukaryota > Metazoa > Chordata > Actinopteri > Perciformes > Serranidae > Plectropomus > Plectropomus leopardus. Next base: position 11,366,009 of record NC_056484.1, read on the forward strand.
AGAAAAAAAAAATGCTGCAATATAGTATGTAAACATGTTCTAGCACATTGTCAAAACAAAGAAGAGTTACAGTATAATGTTGATGCAAAGTAAATCAATATTCATGAAAATTAATCACATCAATAATATGTGTCAATAAACATCATTTAAGGACATGAATAACAATCATGGCAGTTAAAAATAGAAGAGTTAATGTAATTATCATGGTTTGGGTCTTTATTTCTGCTCTAATAAGCACATGCGAGCACTTCTTGTAGGTTGAGAACATAAAAAAAAAACGTACAACGATTTTTTTGGCATCTGCGATATCTCACCAAATTTAAAATATGTTTTTCATTTAGGTCATTTACTGGAGGTGTCGCAAACACTTTGTAATCCGAGTTGCTGTTCATGTAAGATGTGACATTTCACTTAGCAGTATTTGTCCTTTTTCCACTGTGATTGGACGGCTGCAGTGACAGTGATGAGTGCAGCATTTTTACCCAAAGATGAACATTTTTCAATTTTTTGGCACCTGGAAAAAAAATTCCCAGTTGACAGAGTTCAGTGCAAAATTGCCCTAAACTGTCTTGATGCTTTGTCATGGTGCTGTCGTTTGTAGCGCAGCGTAAATACACAGCATTCTCATAACAATGCATTTGAAAACCACAAAAAACACTGGCCTCAAAAAAGAAAAAGTTTTGGTGGACGCTGCCTCTTAGCTGCTAGCTGCCGACGCAGCCACCTCCATGCTGAGAACAGTGTGCAGACAACTCATACACTCTGAATTTCACAGTTAGTTAAAAAAAAAAACGCTTTAATCCATGTAAGCTTTTTTTAAATTTAAATGTCCAGTGGGTAGTATTTAGTGGGTTCCAGCGGTGAGGTTGTATAACTTCTCCTTTGTGACGTGTGTAGAGAAACTACGGTGTACAATGTGACAACAGAAATAGATTTGTCCGTTCTGGGCTACTGTACAAACAACATGGTGGAAGAGGACCAGCTTCATATATAGATATATATATATAAACAGCTTATTCTAAGGTTATAAAAGCCCCAGAACTCTTAGTTTTAGGTAAAGAAATGAAAGCATATTTCTAAATATTAATTACTGCCAATATATCCCACCTTAATCATACATACTGGACCTTTAGTCACTATGTATTGAGGCATTTTTAAAGACTCTTCACATAGCCTAGTTTTTATTTTAGGTCATCATGAAAGCAAATGGGAAGGCTACAGTTGTAAATAGCACACAAATCTTTGGTATAAACATTGATTTGAATGTTTTAAAACATGTCAAAACAGCCTTGATGCTGGATTCAGAAATGCAAATTATCCTAAATTGCCCAAAACTGTCTGGTGTCTATTTTTGATGTCCCTCTCTGCTTTTAACTTATATCCTGTAACTTCATCAAGGGCAAAAACAAAGCAGCTAACTGCACTGTCCCCTGTGGCTGCCAACACTTACGTCCTTGGTTCTCGGGCGCACAGTGTGTCATGCATTTTCAAAATAGAGATCCTGACATGAATACCAAGCTTTATAATGATCGTGCAAACACCTTGAGTTATAAGCAGAGTGGGAGATTAACGGCAGCAGCTCCCAGCTAAATGTGGCTAAACTGCTGTGTCTTGCTGGACAAACCATCTGAGATTTAATGGTCGCAGACAAAAATGAGCTTAGTCATAAACCAGGATGTGATTTGCCTCACCCAAATGTTCTGTTAACCCAGACTGTACACAGGGTCTTGGCTCCGTCAGCATGTTGGCTTCATGGATTTGTGTTTGCTTGGTTCAAAATGGAAAATAAAACCCCACCAGTGTGGCTTTAAAACTGCCAGCCAGACTGAGTTGTGTGGGAGGTTATTAGCAAACTTTTTGATTTCTGTGTCCGCTGACTTTTGCTGTTTTCTATCCGTGCAGCAAGACGATCACAAACAAGTAGAAGTGAAAGAAAGAGACAGAAAGAGATGGAGCATATAGAAACAGAGAGACGCAGGTTTATGTGCCACAGGCTTTCTCTTCAGCAGCAGTAGCTGAGTCTCTCTCTCTCTGCATGACCTGCCTGTGTCTGTGTGTGTGTGTGTGTCTGTGTGTGTGTGTGTGTGTGTGTGTGTGTGTGTGTGTGTGTGTGAGTTCTTGCTCAGCATGCATTTTTCTGTTTTTCTGTCTCCCTCTGTCTGCCTCATATCACAGCTGTGCATGTGTGTGTGCCTACTTATGTGTATGTGCTTGTACCTACATAGTGAGGACCAAAATGTGAATTTAACCAACAGACTGAGGGTTAAGGCTTAGTTTTAAGGTTGAGGTTACAATTAGGCTAAAGTTAAAGTTAGGGTAAGTGGCTAGGAAATGCATTAGTCTATAGCCCTTTTTTACGCTGCCTGTTCAAGGAATATTGTGTCATGATGCCTCCTCACTGTTCTTTTTTTGTTTTTCATTCAGTTTGGAGGTAACAGTTCATATGAAAGTGCCATAACAGAAATTAGATTAACATAGCTCATCCATTAAGTTATGCAGTCACGTAATCTTGGAATCAATTCATATATTGACTAAATCAGAATAATGACTGTTCTGTAAAAGTGGTGCAATCGTTTAATGGGAGACAGAGTTGACTTGCCTGCGAGCTGGCACGGGAGGTAGTAACAGCATGAAAACTGTGTTTGTGTAAACGGGACAGCTGGTAGGAAAGGAACACGGGCATGACGGGCGCTAAGTTTTAGTGACATGTACGCATGTGACCCACTTAAAGAGAATATGAACAGTGGCCAAAAATGTTCACAAATTGGGAAAACAATGCAGTCCGGGAGCTCCTCACCCTCCAAGCAGAGAGCGAGATCAACTGCCATATAACAAGGACAGTAAATGATTGTCATGCCATGTTATGACATTGTTACTGTTTATAAAGTGTTGCTGACAAGTATGGTATATGTCACTCTAGAGGCTGATGCTTTTATGTCAAATGTGACGCCCATCGCACCACTTTTGATTGTGCCATGCCGGCATGCTGTCTAAAATCACACACTGGAGCGGTTCTGTGTAAAAATGCAAAGACAGAACAAAGAAGGGGCTTAATAGTGACCCTTAGCATGATCTCTGTGTAAAAGGGCTTATGTGCATGGCAATTTGTGTGTGTACTTGCTACATAGGGAGGACAGAAACATTTTTAACAGAGTAAGGTGAGGACATGTTTGGAAAGTGAGGACAATTTGGCCAGTCCTCTCTTCTTTAAAAGGCCTGTTTGAGGGTTAAGACTTGGTAGTAGGGTCCACACAAAGATAGAAATACAAGATTTTGTGTGTGTGTTTGCACCGCTGTGGTGTGTCATACCTCTCAGAAAGCCCGCTGGGCCCTAGCCAGCACTCACACTGAGCAGGAGAGGAGAGAGAGAGAGGGATGGATGGATGGATGTGGGAAGGGAGAGGAAAATGTGAGAGGGGTAAAATAAGGAATGGGTCAGAGAGAAGGGAGGAAGAGTATTTTTAGAGAATGTATCATGAGAGGGGACAGACACATGCTGCTTCTTTAATATAAAAACGGAGGTTAGAGAAGGGAAAAAGAAGAGATGTTGAAACAGGTGAGGATAAAGAAAGCATGATGTCATGCTCGTGTGTGTCATTTCCTCAAACTGCTCTTTAACCCCTCCTGAGATTCATCATGTGACCCACCATGTGTGCGTCTCTTTTTGTGCTCGAGTGTGTTTGTGTGACTTAATGTGTCCGTATTTGATGATTCAGGGGAGGGCTCTAACTGCATAATTGCTCGCCTCGACAACGTGCTTCATCTGCACCCACAGCGATTGCTGGTTGCCAAGGTTACGTGGGCGTGTGTCAACACATCCCCCTGAAAGCGGACACCTTCCTGAATGGATATTACCATGACTCTGTAGATTCTCTCTCTCCCGCACACACCAACACACACACAAACACACACCAACATATGGAAGAGAGAGCAGACAATGACAATGCCCTGAAGTACACTAAGCCTTTGTGTGTGTGTGTGTGTTGATGTGTTTTTGTGTGTATGTGTGTGTGTGTCCCGGCTCACTGTATACTGTAAGTGATGAATCTTTTATGTTCCTTCAGGTGTTTCCTTGCTTCACGGGGGCTTCACCTGTACAGCACTGAAACATGGCCTCTGTGTGTGTGTGTGTGTGTGTGTGTGTGTGTGTGTGTTTGTGTTTGTGTGTGTGCATATCTGCCTTCAAAGCTCCTTTGCTGCCTCCCTTTTCTCCCCGCTCCTTGTTTTTAAGCCCTTTTGTGCCTCCCCCCTTCAGTCTTTGGATTGGGTTAGTCTCATTCAGAACTAGTCCCACATTGTAAATCAAGTGTTTACACACTTCTTTTATGTTTTTATTCGAATTTATAGTTGTTACTGGGAGGGCATTACAAACAGTAATAGCCCCACCCAGCCCCCTCCCACAACCTGTACCAACAGGAGAGAAAGTGGTCAAATACTAACAAGAATAAAAATAAAAACAGCAGAATTGAACAGCAAACTTTCAGACCTAAGTCATTTCATTTCAATTGAATCAGCAGTAGTGGATTTGCCCACGGGAGCAAAATAGATTCATGCTGAGCTTTTGCATTGTGTTCAGGTTTGGCAAACAATGGCACATGAATTTATGCTGCTGACAAACTGCAAACGAATATAGCCGTGCTGACCAGTCTCTTCGCTGAGTTTGTCAGCACCAGTTCATCAACTAGTATCCAATACCACCAACCAAATTTTGAAGATTGTGAAAAGCTGTGCCGGGGGGGGGGGGGCTGGCTATCAGACACAATATCTTATAGTCTTATCATAGGTTTGCTTCCTCCCTTACATCTGTGGTAATGTTACAGAGATTTGGAAAAGGACAGATAGGTTGGTTGTTTTTGAAACATTATTTTCTTTGGCTTTTGCCTTTTTTTTTTTTAGATAGGACAGCTAATGTGTGAAAGGGGGAAAGAGAGGGGAAGACATGCAGCAAAGGGCCGCAGGTTGGAGTCAAACCTGCGGCCGCTGCAGCGAGGAACAAGCCTCAGTCCACTGGGCGCCCGCTCCACCAGGTGAGCCACTATAGGTTGGTTGTTGAAATAAAGTAACTTTCTACAGTGAAGAGACACTAAAGGGTAATTTATACTCCCTTCACGTATGAATAAGTTACGTCTGTTTCGAACGTAAACACTGTTGCCCTCATACTTTCAGGCGTCCTTTATGTTGGCATAGATGCAGCTAACAGATGGTACTGGAGGGCAAAGTCAAAAGTTTCACACAACAACAAATGAGGTGATGGTGGAAGAGGATGTAATAATGTACCTTGTAACTGAGGCAGTGAAGTAGAAGATGGTTCTCTGTGAGGCCATTGAATACATTGCAACATGTTGACAAAGAACTATTTTCATTATGTTATCGATTCGTTCCCCACCGCACTTTTTAAAAATTTCTTTGTTGTCCCCTACGGTCGTCTCTCACTCAAACTACACTACACCGCCCCCACGATTTCCAGTGGTAGGCCTTCATTTCATCCATATTCGTAAGCTCTCTGAAAACATGCACAGACAGAAGGGCCTGTCCGTCTGTATGTATGTACCACTGAGCATAATGAGCCCTAAGTCAGAACCATGGTAGTAATAAATACAGAGTACTTCACTGATCCCTCGAAGAAGAAAAGGGGACACATACCTCCCTGCCAGTGCAGGAGTAATGTTGACTGACAGTCTTGTCATCCTCGGTCTCTGTACAAAGAATGTGTGGCTTCTCTCTTTTATCGTTGAGACTTGAAATACCTTTCGTTGTTTTGCTTTCTTCAAAGAAGTTAAAATCCTCAAAAAAAAAAACATCCTTCCATCTCATGAAGTCCTTGCTGTCGGCTTCTTGAGGCAGCATTCGCCTAAACAGAACCAGTGTCCTCGTGTTTCTTTCTATCAAACTTGTTTGAACTTTAAGGGGATCAGGACTTAGGATTTGTCAATTAGTCATTTTTACCCTAATCGTATTGTTTCACTATTAAAAATACTTATTTAGGGGTGTCATCAGAAAGCGCTTCTATGTGTTATTGCCAGAGGAATTTTGTTGTTTAATTTGGACTTGTTGGCCATGAATGAGGACTCTCTTGCGCTATCATCAACTCATTCAGCTCTCTTGAGAGTTTTCAGTCCTTCTTGTCCTTGCCTCTCCACCTGCATTCTTATACAAAATTTTCTGTTCAAATGGCATCATAAATTAGCAAACAAGGTGTTTATGACGCACGTTTTATTTTTGTTTTGTTCGTTGTTTGTCACACTCTCCTTTTTTCATCCTCATTAGACTTCTGCGATTTTCTCCAAGTAGAGGGCGTTGAGGTGTCGGTCAGGATGACTATAAAAAGAATGACATTGACAATGAACAGTGACGTGTTAGTCAGGAAAAAAAAAGAGAAGAGGCAGGTGAGAGACACAGGAGAGAAGGATAAGTGGCTGAGAAGAAGAACGTAGATGAAACAAGAAAAGGAGGGGAGCAGATGTGCACAGAGGGAGACAACAGGAGGTCACTGCCAGGAGATGCAAGTCGTCTTTTCCCTGTTCATCCCTCTCTTTCTTTTATCCCTCGCCATCTATCTCTTCCTCTGTGTTTCCTTCTTTCTCTTTCTTCCTCTTCTTTCACTTTCTCTCGCCTCTCTCTGACAGCTCGTCTGTGCTCCCGTCTCGCCACAACGCCTCACAGGCTGTATGTGTGTGTGTACATATGTGTGTGTGTTATGCACGGCCGCCCTGCTCCAGTTTTCGCACCACACAGGCTGCCTAGGTGTGTGTGTGTGTGTGTGCGTGTGTGTGTGTGTGTGTGTCCTCAACAATGCTTTTCTTTTCTGCCAGCTCTGCAGTCTGACATAGGAGATTTTTCAGCCTTGTGCTCTCTCTCCCTCAGTAGTCAGCATTTTGGCATTTTCTCAATGCGCTCTGTCATCTGTTGGCATGAATAGGCTGCATATTGTTGTGTGTGTGTGTGTGTGTGTGTGTGTGTTTCTGGCTGGTTTTTTACTCTCTGTTTGTCTGTGTTTGTGCAGGGAACCATGAAGGTGGAAAACAGCTCATTTTCAATCTCAGAAATGGCACTAGGCAGCTTTTTGATGTGGACGTACATGTGCCATTACCTGAGTTACACGCAAAATCCCTTAAATAGAGTTCAAGTGAAACTCTATGTGAGAGCAAGCACAGTCAAGTTTGAAGGAGAGAATGACTGACTCCTCCCCCAAGACAAAGCATGATCCAAAGGAGTGAGCCAGCATCTATTCAATAAGTTTTCATTGTTATTTGCCACATAATCTCATCCCTACTTGTCGTATTTTGCTGCTTGGCATTACTAAAATGACGCTAGGGGCAGCATTTTGCATTGTGTCTTGATGCATAGAGGGCAGGCAGTAAGAATGGGTCGGCAGTCAGGTTTAAGCAACAAAACTACTTGGTTATAGTTAGTAAAAGATGGCAAGTGTCACTAAAAAAGCCCTGGCTTTGAGTGGGACAAAAGCAGCAACTTAAACTTACCTTGTTGTATGTTGATCTGCTTGTTGTATGTTGGCCGGCATTGATTGAAACACAACACCTGGGTGAACACACTAATTTTGGCCCCTTAGCCGGCAAGATGCAATGACATGCTACCACTGATTACCGTCCATCTCCACTTAAGCAGCGCTGGAACATCGATATAAATTAGTCTGCACTAAGTCTGGGAGAGAGAGACTGAATAAGTAAGAGATATGTTGAGAAGTAAACACAGTAAAGTTTTCAAAGACCTCCATCTATGATGATTTTTGCTGTTTACCTTTTCTCTGGTAACATCAAATGAAAACACAAAACAACCCCCCCCACACACACACACAGAAAGGAATACTCATCTGCTGCAGCACCATGTACGCAGCTCTGGTCTACTGGCAGTGGGAAAGTAGTCTATTGCCTTATTTTAGCGTGTTTGAAAAACCTGCGTGCACACGCTAATTTTGGTTGGAAAGGGGTATATGACACAGAAGGATAAAGAAGGGACAAGGGTGGTTTAAAAAAGTGAAGTAGTAAGGATTTATTCTGTTGGGAAATAGTGAGAGCACTGGAAAGACAGATGGAAGGATCTCCAAGGTTTTGCATGTTTGCGTGGAAATGTTTGTGTGTGTGTGTGTGTGTGTGAGACCTGACACGGTGCAAGGCTTCCGGGGGATTTATAGACCAAATGAATCAATTCAGAGACGAGCTGTAAATCAGGCCAGACCAGCGCAGCATCATCCCCTGATGAAAGTTGCTCTGATTCACATCATAAGTATGTGTGTCCCTGTCTTAGTACATGTGCAGATTCCTCACTTGTTTCTCTTTGCTAGTTGAATGCAGTTTTACAATGTGTATTTGTGCTTGTGTTAGTAAGCACCTCCCTTTCAGTAAAAAAAAAAAAAAAGTTTTATATAGCCAGAGGGCATGGAAATTGATTTTGACATTAATTTGTTTGCTGGATTCGTGTGTGTGTGTGTGTTTGTGTGTGTGTGTGTGTGTGTGGGTGTGTTGTGTGTGTGTGTGTGTGTCTTTGTGTGTCTTTGTGTCTGTGAGCATGTGTATAATGGTGAGTGAGGCAGAGAGCAAAAATATGCATGTGTTTTGGTATGTGTGTTTCTGTGTCATTCAGTCTTTCAGAGTGTTTGTGTGTAAACATGTTTGGGCATGTGTGTGTGTGTGTGTGTGTGTGTGTGTGTGTATTAATCTCTCGAGGGAAGGGATCGTGAGACCAGTGTAGTTTGACCAGTGGCGCTCCGGGGCGCCATGGGGAAATCAGGGGATCTGGCCCAGCCTCAGTGGCTTCTCCCTGGGCTTCTGATCAGGGACTTGGCCTCTCCCAAGGTTCCAGTTCAGTGCCAAACGAGGGCAGCCAGAGCTCTTTCAGTTGTTTCGTTTTCACTGAGGTGCCAAACATGGCTCATTTTTATTAGTTTAAACTCGTACTTTATTCTTCAACAAGATATCCAAGCACTTTTGATGGAAAGTGAGACTGAAACTTTTTAAAGAGGAAACAACATGATCTTCCTCTTACAAGTGAAACTACCATGACCTGTAGCTTATCATATAATGTTAGCTTGTGTTGGCAAACTTAAAATAAATACTGCTACTGGGTACTGTTACTGGCTGGGTCAGTCCACTGACTTTATGACTTTTCTCTACTACTGTTACATTGTGTGATTGTAGTATAACAGGAAGTAAAAGGGGAAGTTAACAAACAGAAACTCATCAGAAGTTTGTTGTTTTCCTGCTCCCTCATCAGTTAGGTCACCCAATGATGACGATTTTTAAGAAACTTGCTTAAAAGATTCTCTGGAAATGGCAGAAAGGGTTAAATGTAGTATTGTCTTGTAACAGTCACAAATGGCCAGAATAGCTTCTGTTAAAGGTCCAGCATGCAGGATTAAGGTAGATAGATGGATAGATAGATAGATAGATAGATAGATAGATAGACTTGATATGCCTATCATTGTTTAGTAATTTAATTAATTAGTTTTTGATGATATCATAAAGCTATTGTAGCTAATAATAACAAGTAAATGTTAATATAACAATATGATAGAATAAAATAATTTGTTAAATAAGACAATGTGAAACATAAAACGATGTGTTAAATGAGAGCATGTAGGAAAATAGGAGCAGTAGTCAGGACTGAGGACAGAGCAACAGTCATCTGATGAAATCCACTGATAAAAGGCCAGTGTTTGACGATTTGGGAGGGAGAACGTGCTGCACAGACCCAGCACTGTGGCGTGTGTTTGTATGTGTGTGTGTGTAAGAGAGAAAGACAGGGGAGGAGATGGTGGAAGTGAGACTACTGCACCAGTGTTGGTTACTTTGTGACAAGTTTCTTTGCCACTTTTTTGACATTTTATCTTTTGTTAATATTCTAGTAAGCCTCCTGAACCCGGGGCATCACTAACGCTAATAATAATCTGTCACATGCATGTCAGAAATTGGTCACAGGTCCAGATAGAACCGTCACTGGGTCTGTGCCCATTAGGTGATCCCCCTAAATATTTAACACTGCACCTTTACGCAAATTTAATCGAGTTAAGCGCTCACTTTAATGTTGAGCCCTCCATTGTCTCAACTTACCTTGTCAGTGGATGCTAACTGGCATCAGTTAAGCTGTTCGCTCCTGATAAGGAAATTAGCACTTTATAAAAATAACATAACCTTTACATCATCTACCATGTAACTGACGGAGTGATTGTTTTGCTTTTGGTTTATAACTTAATGGAATTGCATGAGCCTCACATGTATTTTCAGGATACTTAAATTTGAATTAAATGACATATGGACACATGTCATCTCCATTATACAACAATATACCTTTCCTTCACATTATAGATCTGATGCCTTTACCAGAGTCAAGTGTGTTGGCATACATACAAATTTCAGTAGTAGTATCACTAGCTCCCAATACACATATTTTCAGTACAGAGAACAGGTTTACGAGAAAGTTCAAATGTAGACATAACAAGAAAAGCACAAATATATAGTCAGTATATACAGACGTATTACAAGTCACTGTACATACAATAAATGGGAGAGTAAAACCGAGAGTATGCATGTTAACATCATCACAGTTAAGAGACGAGGGAGCGTGAGAACAGCTTTTTTACGAGTGCCTGGGTGCGCTGTTGAAGAAAGAAAGCGACGGAGAGGGAAGGATAGAAACATAAATGGCTGATGAATCTGACTTTGAGACAGAAAAGCATAGGAGAAAGAGAGAGGGAGGACGAAAGCGGCTGGTAGCAGAGCAACAGAACAAAGCAGAGAGACATAGAGAAACAGATGGTGATAGAGCAGAGAGAAGGAGGGAGAAAGAGCCGTAGAAAGAGCGGGGAGGAGAAGTATAGAGAAGATATATTTAGAGGGAGAGAGTTTTAGCCTCCCAGCTAGAGGCATGACTCATCTTCTGCCAGCTGACAGAAGGATGGATGGAGGGAAGAGGGAGGAGATGGACAGAGTCAGGGGGGGGGAGAGAGCGTGACGGTGAGGAGAGACTGGCGAATGTGGGAGGAAAGGAGGGAGGAGAGGAGGGAGGGAGGAGAGGGTGAAAAATAGAAAGAGGATGGTTTTCTATAGGACATTGTACATGCAGCACACATGTAAACTGAAAATACAAAGAGACAGATAGAAAGCCCAAGACCTCTTAAAAGTCCCTCACAGCTGCTTCCAAGTCCCACTGCATTTTCCCCAGAGGTGTGTGTGTGTGTGTGTGTGTGTGTGTGTGTGTGTGTGTGTGTGTGTGAGAGAGAGAGAGAGAGAGAAAGAGAGAGAGAGAGAGAGGACGATATTTCCCCACAGTCAGCTGCATTTGGCAGTTTGTTGCTGCACATGTGTGTGTGATTGCATGTGTTTTTGGAGGAGGGAACAGACATGAAGAAAAGACAGACAAAGGAAGAAAGACATGAGCGACAGAGAGAGAGAGGCCTCTCTTATATAGAAAGTAGAGCAGGTAGTTTCATCCTCCCATGGGTCTTTGGTTCTTACAAATGCGTCCGTGTGTCTGCACAAAGTTGGCATGTATTCCCGTGTCCCCTGTTTTCTTTTCATTTTCAAAAGAAAAAAGTGGGAGCTTGGCGCAGTGGGTAAGATAAGAGACCAAACAATCGGTTTAAACAATAATTTTGCTTTCCTCTGCAACTTCTGTCATATTTCAGTCTCCCTAAAATAATTGTTGGAGGACGTATTTAGATATTTTAGTCCAGGAAAATTGACAACTGCAATATAACAATTATCCATTATTGAGTCCCACATTTAATGGTACTAAAAGGAACACTTTGCCTCCAAAATGATCATTTGTATATTAATTACTTACCCCATGAAATGCTGAATTTGTGAACAAAGAATCCAAAGGTGGAAAAATTCTTGATAAATTGGAATAAAAGGGGTTGGCATTTAAAAATAGCAAAACATCAGTTTACAAACTCTCACACAACTCGTGCTATGAAGTCCAAGTCTCATTGAAAACCATACTGTTAAACACTTTAAAATATCTTTTAAATAGTGTGAAAAAATTCACTTAAAATGTGTGTTCATAAATGTGGCAATTAAGTACTGTTAGCATATTTATGAACACGTTTTTAAGTCGATTATTAGTAAAAATTAAATTGGTCCAACACATTTTTCCACATTATTTAAAATGAATTTTTAAGTGTTATAAAACCTCTGCATGTGCGTACTGTGTCATAGCAGCCTTTTTTGTGTTATAGCTTTTGTGTCTCAATGTCCCACAATGCCCGGCATGGCTCAATACCACTGATGTCACGATCTGATTCTCTATATTGCAGTATTACCAATTTTCCTGGAGTGAAAGATCTCAATATTCCTATCACCACTGTTTTAGGGGTGCTGAATTATAGTAAAGGAGGACTTTAAAAAAAACATTTTTTTTGGGGGGGGGTGGGGGGGGGGGGGGGATTTCTGACTAGAAATTGCAGAGGACTGTCCGCAGGTAAAAGGCTAAATCAGCCCTGGCGTCTCTCCACACTCAGAGGATGATTTTTGTCTTTTTAGCTAGAGGGTGATCAGTTTTTCAAGTGACAGTCGTTTCTCAAATTATTTAGCATTCTGGTTATTCATCATTCGTGAGCAGCTTCCAGGGGATCAGCTCAGACCTCATCAGCCGACCGCAGCTGGTTCCCCTGCAGGAAGGAGCAAGCTGGCTGCTTCGCCCGCCGCTGGCACTGGAGGCAATAAAACAGTGAGGCTGCTGTTAATCCAGAGAGGAGCTGCCGACTTTCTCAGGCATTGCTCCCTGTTGCGTGGCTATTGCACATATCCTCTAGGGAAGAGTCCTCCCTCGCTCCCTATATTTCTGTCTCTCTCTCTGTCTGTGTATCCATTACTTGGACACTCCCTCTCTCTTTCACCCTCTCTGTTCTCCCTCCTACCTCTTTCTTTCTTTTTCTCACTTGGTCCAAGTTTTGTCTCCAAGCTCTCTCCCCCTCCCTGCCTCAGTTTGCCCTCGCTCCCCGGCTGTGTGCAGAGTCAACTGTGGCTGAACTGCACCTCCTTGTGTTTCAACAGGCACATCACAGGTTAACAGTAAAAGCAGCAGCGATGGCAGTGGCTCCTCTGGTCCAGTATCTCTGAATCTCTGGGTCATGTCCCAGAATAAGCTGTTGGCCTGTTTTCGCTTCAGATCCCAAATGATGAGACAATCAGTATGTTTTAATTAGCTGAGTTCTCAAGAGGAGAAACCTATTTATTACTGTTTGGCTCTCGGGTGAAACACAGATCATCTACAAATGTAAAAACAACAACAGAATAACAGTTTTATTGTGTTAGAATACATGAAAACCCCTCTGAGGGATCATTTTTGTAGTTCTTCTCACCTCCTGTCATGTAAAGCAAAGACTGTTTGGTAAGGTGACACTGGGGTGTTGTAAGTTTCAAATTGAACCTTTAACAACAGGGCTGCTGTCTATCATTATCACCAGTCTCTGCTGTGTCTCAGCCTTTCATTATGCCAAATATTTCAGCTGCAACAATACAGGGCAGTGACCAGGGAGGTCACACATACTTGGATACACAACTGTCACACAATGTTCAATATAAGACGTCATGTGATGCACAAAATTCCTGCATTTTAAATTCTTGGTAAATTGTTAGAAAGGATGTTTGAATGCTTCTTTTTACTTAAAGTGCAGAAGTAAAGCAGCAAAGTGTACATGAAGGATAAGTTCAGTATTTTTTACGTTTTACTTTACTTACATCATATCGTATCCATATTATATCACACGTTTTACAGTTTTTTTTCCACTAATACTAACTCAAACAAAGGAGACCTGAACCTGCTTTTTGTTCAGAATAACAAATCTTAAGAGCACTTGTGTGTAATTTATATAGAAACTAGACAAAAATAACTTCAGTCACCAGAACAAACCAAAGTTTGTGTCCTCTTTAGGAACAACAAACAGTTATTCAAGTGAGCCCATCTGAGAAGTTTAAAGGGGAAATCTTGCCTCTTTTGTAGAACTGTTAAGAGCTCATAGACTTGTAAAGCATGGCTCAGGTCCCATAGACACCTTTTTTTTATTTTTAAGAAGCCAGATGCCAAAAAGCAAAATGGGCTTGATTTCTGTCAGAAACATTAGAAGAAGGCAATGGCCAAGGAAAGAAGAAATAACTAAAAACAAAGCATGTACAGAATCAGCTGGAAAAGGTGATAAAACAAATATATTTAAAATAGCCTATATAATTTTAATAATTATAAAAATAGTTCTCCCTATATATCCCCTCTAGCTTTGTTAAAAAAAAAATCAAAGTGAAAAAAATCAAACCAATTTGTTCCAAGCTGAAAGGTTTTAAATACTTGTGAAAGGCATCTGCATCTGAAAGCAGCACAAGAAAAGTGATAAGTGTTAGTCTTTAACAGATCATTGTATTTTAAAAGCTGAAAAATAGCTCTCACTGTCAACAATAACGGTCGGAAAATGTAGCGGACTTCAAAATCCAAATATTTCTTAAAATGTAGGCTAGTTCATTGGATAGAATGAAAAAGCACAAGTGAAGAAAAGTGCCTCAAAGTTGAACTTAAGCACAGCACTTATTAGTAAATATACTGTTATATTCCTACTGCGTTCAGCTGTGCAGCTGCACCATGATAAACTACCTACTTAAGATTCTGTATTAATCCAAAAGATCATGCTTTATAAAAATTCAATAAGTGAATCATATCAAGTTATTTTGAAATGCAAGGGCAAATGCACTTTGTGTTGGGAGTTTGACCAGAAGAGGGCGCTGTTGTCATGGTAACCTCCTCAGCACATGAATAAGGTGCATCACCTCCTCTTGACGAAATCGGCTGCAGATGAACAGAGTAAAAACAGGAAGAAAGCAACATTGTCCAGAATGATCTGTTGGACCAGTTTTCGTGCTGTTACATATTATAATCACCTCTCTTCTGGTTTTGTTGTTTATTGACCCGCTCCACCTGACTTTGACCCAACTCCCGCCCTCTGCAGAGTATCAATCAGATGTATATTGAAGGCAGCCAGTTAGATCACTTCAGAGCTCTGTGTGTGCGCGCGTGCGTGTGATGGGGAAGTTTAGGACCCCCGGGAGATGAAAGGTGCTGCGGGTCTATTATCATGCAGAGACGAGGGACATCCGACTCTCTGCTGCTGCCATGAGAGACTCCCAGAGAAATCCTAGAAAACCCCAAATACCACACCTTACAGGAATACTGACGAGAGGATTAAAAACGTCACGAGGTAGCTATAATAAACCCGCATAAGCCTTGAGAGTGACTTGTGTCAGTGGGAAACTGTCCACAGTCATCATCCCACACAGATGTTAAGCAGCAGGATGTTAAAACAGATTTTTGGGGTTTTTAAGCGCGAAAAATAAACGAAAGCCAATTTGGATGCTTTATCTTTTCACCTTTTTTATGCGAAAAAGCAAAGCAAGTACAACATCTGTTTTTTCGTTGTTGTTGTTGAGAATATTCTAATAAAAGTAGAAGCTTTACATTTAAAAGGTTGCTTAAATAAAAGTGCTTAAAGTATGAAAAGTAAAAATACCCAATGCAGGAAATCTAAAAAAAAAAAAAAAAAAAACAAAAAACTCAAAATATTTATTTATTTTTTTAAAAAAAGAAAATGTCTTAAATATTTATTTTTTAAAAATTATTATGGTAAATTGATTAATTGACTAATTGTTTCAGTTGTACATTTGATAAAGTTTGGGTAGATTGATTAATAACAAAACGTCATATTTTATAGGTTCTTATGATTTTTATGCAAACAATGTGGTTTGTAAAGGAACTAAAGCTGTCAGATAAATGTAGTTAAGTAAAAAGTTCAATATTTTTCCTCGGAAATGTAGCGGAGTAGAAGTATAAAGTGGCATGAGAAGAAAATACTAAAATAGTAAAGTACAAATTCCTCATATTTGTACCTAAGTACAGCACTTGAGTGGTACTTACATCCTAACACTGTAATTTGAAGTAAATTCTGTGTTTACTGTTGAATTTGATGACCTCCTTTAATTACTTTTCTGTTTGTTTTTATTTATAAAGGCCATGCTAAAAGTAAAAACCTTCCATTTTTATTTGTGAATGTTAAAAAAAAAAAACCTTTTCGCCACGTTTTCGAGGGCCCCAAACTAATCTCCTCTCCATCCACATCTGATTGTGGACTTTTGAGCAGCCACATCAAAGAGCCAGTTCCTCTGCAGGTTCACCGCCCAGTTTGTCTTTTTCTCGGGATATGAATTGAGGAGATCTCGCTCCAACACGCCTTTTCTTTACTCCGGGACTTTTCAGGACTCCTGGCCGTCTGTGGCGTGTGCTCGTGCGTAAATGTGTGTGTATGTGTGGGGGAGGCGGAGTTGTGGTGCGTTGCCTTTTATTTTCGCAGACCAAAGAAGGAGGGGATTAAGGCGATTTTTCGAAGCACTCACCTTTTATTCAAACAAATTATTCAGTTCAGCTAATAAGAGGAATTTGTGCACGTGAGCTTTTGGGGGTCGATTGGGGTTCTTGGAAAACGTCCACTCTCCATCTTCTTTTCCTGCTGTTTCCTACTTTAAAATACAGCCCTTCCCCGTGTTTTATTTTCTTTAGTGAATGCATATACATAAACATTATGATACAGAAATATCTCCTTTAAGTCTTAGTGAACTGGAGGAACTGAGGAGCCCTGGATGTATGATTAATCCTTTGATACCTGATTGACTTGATTTCTTTCAGAACCATGGGAAAAAGGAAACAAGCAATTTATTACCCAAAAATCAGCTAAATAAATAAATAAAGAAGCAAAAAAAAGAGAAAAAACTCATAAAAATATAAAATAGCCTAACTAAAAATGAGGAGAAAGGTATAAAGAAAAAAAATTAAAACAACAGGGAAATTACCTGAAAAAAATGTGCTTAAAAATGCTAAGAATTCTTTAAAAAATATTTTTGAAATATTTAATTATGATAATTATAAATACAGTTTTGGGGACATTTTCCTCTATTTTAAAAAAAATGTATAAATAATTTTCCAAAGATTTGCGGAACAGTTCTTACCAAGTTGTTCATAGCCTCTTCCCCCCATGTTTTCAAAAGAAAGCAAATCAATTTGCTTACATTTAGAAGGTTTAAATACTTCTGAAGCGTCTGAACGCAGCACAGGAAAGGCGATGTCAATCCAGGTTTCAAAGGGTTAACCGATCTTTGGGTAGAATAAAAAAATGATTATGAAAAAGGCCTCGTTTAGCGGGCGTGGGGCCCTTTCTGCGCACTTTCTTCCTTTTGAAAACCTTGGTACGCAACATCACAGGTGCCTCCAGTCTTGGCTCTGTATTCAGTGTTAACCGTCTAGTGCCTATTTGGTGATATAACTTTACGCACGCACATAAGCGCCATGCGCGCGCAGTGTATGTTTAAGGGAGGGAGGAGGGCACGGGGGGTTTCTGAGGTGAAGTGGGGGTGAGAAGAGGAGGAGTGTAGACCAGAGAGAGATGTGGAGTGGTCGCGAAGGGACAGGAGAGGAAAGGACTGGTCGCTTTGCTGCTCAATTAGCTTTTTAATCTCCTTGTTAATCTTTCCTCAAGACAACAACGGGATCACACTTTTCACTTTGTAGCTCTGCGTTGTTTACGTCTTTTTTAGAGACAACAGGAGAGGGTGATATCTCTGCGCACTTTGCGTAAAAGCCAACTAAAACCATTTTACGCACGACTTTGAACCGGTGTTTTAACCACTATAGTGTTGTTGTTCTTGTTTTTTTTAAACAAGCAGCTTTTGATCATTCTGGGGAAAGTGCAGTAATTTCACTCGCGTCCACAGTGAAACTATTTCGGAATGATTTTTATTTGCAGTTTTGTTTCTATAGTTTTAAATACCTAAGACTGGAAAGAGAGAAGACGAAGTGAACGACAAGTGGACTATAAGAAACAAGATACACTTAAATAAGACTCGAGCTCACTGTGTCGAGGTTTGCGTCCAGGACTGACCAGGACGCCTCCTGATCCTCTGGCCATGTCTCAACCGCAGAGCACTTTCTCCAGCACCGGCTGTGCGGCGGTGACGCGGCGGACCATGGACAACAGGCCTGTTCGGAGAAAGCGGTGCGGCGTGGTGCGACATCTGCTGCTGGCAGCCGCCTTCCTCGCCTGCAGCTCCCAACTGCTGCTGGTGGATGCCAACTCTTGGTGGTGAGTATCTGCTGGTGCACTGATTGTTTTTTGAAAGATGCTCAGTGGTGTGGCTGTGCATAAAAAGTGGATTAACTTTGACCTTCATTACAGTAATAGAGCAACTTTGACATACATCCAAAATAAGTTTTTCAATGTTTAAACCCATCATTTGTATCTGAATAGACACCAGCCCTAAAACACGTTTTCCAAACTTTCTCATCATCACATCTTCCATTTATTTTTGCTTGTGTGCTCTTGATAAGATGACAAATGGGGAAAATGTCAACGATAGACTTTGTGTTGTCTCTTGTGTGTGTTTTGGGGGTGATGTCCTAGTCCTGTGGTAGAGCTCTAACAGTGACTGGAACAAATGTGAGGGCTCTGTCACAATATTTACCCTGGCTGAGCCCCAAATGGCGCTGCATGGAGGCCTGCTGCTGGTCAATTAGCCACACTTGTTCTTGACTTACAAGACAACTACGTAACAATGCTACTGAGCTTAATGTAGTGGAGGACATGTGCAGGTTAGCAGACAAGGGCGTGGGCTTTGTTGCATATGAAACAAGGGGATTTGGGGGTCCTCTACCAGAAAATTTTGAGCATCAAACACTTTTATACCTAAGATATCTACCTATTTGATAACAACGTACTTTGCATGTATTTAAATCTTTGAAACCTGAGATTATTGGTGTGTTTTTCTTTTGAAAACATTGCTTGAAAGGCAGTGAGCAACTTTGCAAGACATGTCCCACAAATTGTTAGGAATTATGGAAAAGAAAATTACCTGTTAGTGTGTTTAGAGAGATATATATAATATTTTTTATTGCTATCATTAATAATAAAAAAAAAAAAATTCTTGTCTTTTTTTGCTAAATTTTAGGCAATTTTCTTGTAACTTGTTTTTGAACAAAATCAAGCCAATTTGCTCAGGTTTCAAAGAGTTAATTATGCACCAATTTGTGTCTCATCTGCATCAGTTTATGGAGCAAATGTCTTGTCCATATAAAAGTCCTCTACTACTTTATACTTTACTTAATAATAATAATAATAACTTCACTTATATAGCACCTTTAAACAAAGAGTTTTCAAAGTGTTTTGACAGACAAAATAAATTCAAAAATGGGATACTCAGAAGGAAATATAACAACAGAGAGCCAAACATTCCTATCATTCCTAACTATGGTTAAGTTTTGGAAAAGTTAAAACAAGAAGACAAAAATGTGAAATTAATGTCACAAAATATTAATATATAATAAACACAACTAAAAAGAATAAAAACACATCATACAAAGAAATACAAAGACATCACATTAAAGTAAGTCTTTAAAAATGGGTTTAAGAAATGATTTAAAAGAAGTGTCAGATTCTGTGAGCCTTATCTCCTCAAGCAGGTCGTTTGAAAGCCGAGGGGTCCTGATGGCAAAAGCTCAACCACTTTTAGATTTAAGCCTCAATTTTGGAACGGCCAGAAAGGCGCCACTGGAGGATCTGAGGCTGCAAACTGGCTCATACAGGGTCAACATCTCTGCTATGTAGCTTTGGGCCAGAGTCAAATGAGCTTTGAAAGTGATCAGTAACATTTTCCTCACATAATGTGATTTTCCTTTGCTTGGAAAGGCTTTAGATGGACATTAAAGGGTTCACAGTCTGATTACCCGTTATATTTTCTGTGTGTCGTCAAAGATTTGCTGTTTTTTTTAAAGCAAAAGTGATTCAAAATGTATGATTAGGGTGCATTTGTTTAGGTGAAAAGGACAGAAAAGGAAATACAAGGGGAGTGGCTGCAGAGATGAACACCAGAAGAGTCTATTTATCTACACTTTATAGCCAGTTATACTAATAAACTTGTGTCTGAACTTTGTCCTCCGCAGCGCAGCGCAGCGCAGCGCAGCACAGCGCAGCGCAGCGCAGCGCAGAGAGAGAGTCGTTCATCACAGAGAGCACTTCTCTTTGAGCTCAACAGATAGAGTTTATTGGTTCAGATTTAGACTTAATATGACCTCTGTCTCTCAGGTCACTGGCTCTGACCCCGATCCAGCGGCCAGAGATGTACATCATCGGAGCTCAGCCACTCTGCAGTCAGCTGTCTGGTCTCTCGCAGGTAACTTCATGTCAACTTATTCTTTAATTCAGCATCAACAAAAAGGGTAATGCCTTCATTGCATCCTGACTTTGAGGAAGTAAAAGCCAAATAAATGAGAATATCCCCACAGGGACCGCTAAATTATCCAACCATTAATGTGCTAATCTCTGCTAATCTCTGCTGTGCTGCTGCGCCGTCTGCAGGGCCAGAGGAAGCTGTGCCAGCTGTACCAGGACCACATGATCTACATCGGAGACGGAGCCAAGACGGGCATCAAGGAGTGCCAGTACCA
Source organism: Plectropomus leopardus (assembly GCF_008729295.1). NCBI lineage: Eukaryota > Metazoa > Chordata > Actinopteri > Perciformes > Serranidae > Plectropomus > Plectropomus leopardus. The sequence continues at coordinate 11,386,493 of NC_056484.1, forward strand.
GTTCAGACAGAGGAGGTGGAACTGCAGCACAGTGGACAACACGTCGGTGTTCGGACGGGTCATGCAGATTGGTAAGTTTGTTGTTTGATAAAATCAGCATAAGGAAAGTGTATTTATAATGTCCTTTTCCTGCCTTTAAAGACTTGTCTATTTGAACATGATGGCAGCTTTAAAATGTGTATTATATTTTATTTTGCCTCCAGTTCTATGTGAGATTGTGTATTTTGTTTGCCTATGTAATTACTTTTTCTTTTGCAAAATAATTATCAAAGAAATAGGGATTTCATCAAGCATGCAAAAGCCCAGATGTGACATACAGACACGGGCAGATTATGACAGACATTCAAAAGGCCCCACTACCCTTCCTACATAAGAGCAAGAAGCAGAGATTTTGTGGTCATTTGCATCTGTCTTTAGTCGTTATGCTTCTTTTTGTGTGTCTTTGGGGTCATTTGTGTCTCTTATGCAGTCATTTTGTTTCTTTTTGGTTGTTTTTGTAGTTATTTTGTGTCTCTTTCTTTTCAGTTCAGTAGCATCTCTTTGTGTCTCTTTGTGGTACTTTAGAGTCTCTTCCTAGTTGGTAATTTGAGTGACATTTTGCAAATGTAGGCCAGCGGGGCCCCGACACTGTGGGCCCCTGGACCTGTGTCCGATAAGCCCGTTCATTAATCCATCCATGCGTACAGACATGCTGAAAGAGGAAGAAATGTCAACAGCTGTATTGTGTGATGGGCTATTTTGAAATACATAATCAGTCATGAGAGAAAAAGTCAAAGGTGACACGAAAAGGTTCGCTCTGAACCCCGAGCAAAAGTTTTCAGTCATGTACCTTTTAGACTGCAATTTTTACTCGATGGTGGCAGTAACGTTTCTATTTATTGTTTTAGTTTGATGTATTGTCTGTTATTATGATTATTAACGCGTCACATGTTTGGACAGGTCAGGACATAAGGGATCATTTAGGGTCGGCCAAATAACAGACTGAAATAATAACATACTGTGTGGCGTGTTATTGTTTAGACAGGAATGAGTTGAACAGTAGCTTGAAATTGAATCTACAGTAACAGAGTATAGCGGGTTGATAGAGACACCACTGGTCAAATGAATAGACAGGTCATACAGACTTTATTTAGGATTATTCCTTTGTGCCCTAAGCCAAATAAAAGCACAGCTCCCTCCAGTGTTTGAAAAAATATTTGATACAACCATCTTAAAAGAAACAAAAAAAGCAACAACATATAGGCTATATATAGGGATACAGTGTCCCAAATATCCTCAACTTTGAGTGACATTAATTTAAAATAAGTAAAACAGATAAGATTTATTTATATAAATAAAAATACCTATTACCATCTTTTATAGTCGTGTTAGCAGTAGTTTTATATACATAATATAATAAAAAGTGATCTCAAACCTGATAAAATTTGATAATAATTTTTCAGAAACTGATTTTGTTCCAAATATTGAGAAAAGTGAAGGGATTGAGAATGTAAAAAACGCAGAAACTTAAGCCCAAGAAAATAAATAAACCAGTCCGCTTTGTATTTGCGCATGCGCATTGAAACTGCTAACTTCACCTGTGGAGTAAAAGCGAAGACACGCGATGTCCTTTACAAAACGCATACAAACTAGATAATTCAGAGCTGGAAAACCCCGTGTAATGTCTCCGCAGCAGTTTTAAACACCCAGCAGTAGCTCAGATGGATCGTGTGCGTCTAATTCCCAGCAGGCGATGTGGGAAACCTCTCATCAACAAGTAAGTGTCAAATCCGCTGCGGGCAGTCAGACGAGGTGTTTGCTGCTCTTTCTGTCTCCGTCCCTCTCTGCCTGTCTCTCTATTGACAGTGGCTCTGTGGCTGCAGCTTTATATGGAGGTGTTAGTCGGTCCATTGTCCCGCGGCTCCTCTTTTGAAATGCGCTGATGAGCTGACACCGAGCCGGCAGATCCGGACCTGCTATTTGAAGTCGGGGCTCCGCAGTCCCATAAACCGCCCGGCTTCTGCTGCATAATGTGTCCCAGCGTCCTGACTGAGGGGACCCTGCTCCTAAAACCTCAATGAAACGCTCACACTCCTCAGCTCTGCATGCATACCTGCCCGTCTGTCTGGCTGGTGTTGATTGCAGGTCATAGGCATCCCATAATGTATTATCTATAGGCTATAAATAACACAGGAAGGCACTGCAAGCATCAACACATATGGGATAATATGCACACACACCGCATTTACCATGTAATGCAGGGATACCCAGTTTGTTTTGCCCAGTTTGTCCTCCTGTCATTTTGCAAAATGACAGGAGGCCAGGTGCCAGTCGCAGCAGCCCAATACATGTGTCCAGGATTTTAGGATGTTTCTAAGATTTTAGGACTTTAATCGGATTTTAGGTCATTTATAGAATTTTTAGGATATTTCTAGGATTTTAGGATATTTTTAGGGTGTGTCCAGGATTTAAGGACATTTTTAGGATTTTAGGATATTAATCAGATTTTAGGGTTTTTCTAGAATTTTAGGACATTTCTAGAATTTTAGGATGTCTTTAGGATTTTAAGACATTACAAGGATTTTAAGATGTTTCTTGGATTTTAGGGCACTTCTTGGATTTTAGGATCATTGTAGAGCAGGGCAAACATCCATATAGTATAAAAGCGTTTTGCTGTGACTTCTGCAGGATATCTGTTATTATCTATTATAATTTTAAAGGAGAAATGCCACCCTAAAATACCCAACAAAACTTAACAGTGGTCTTTCTCAACCAGAAGCTCTTTGCTGTTCACATGTAAATTTTCAGTTTCAGAGCACTTGACCTCCCACCTGTCAGGCCATCAACTTTGTCCTTTTGGTTTGTGTATTAATGCGGAGAATAGACAGGCAGGCGGTGTTGTGTATTCCACCGTGTAAAGCAAATCATTAACATGAACTGGTCTGTTGAATGCAACGCATAGATGCAACTACAGAGAATAAAAGCATTGTGGTCGACAATTGCAGCAGAGATGTTTTCCTCTCCTTGTTTAATTGAAACTGATGAGATCATAATCCATAATCCAACTTTATGACTCAATACTAATGTCTTAAGTATGTATGCAAGGACAGGTAAATGACACTTTACTTTTCTGCCCTGCAAAATGAAGTCTTCTACTGATTTTGGCCTAGCTCCTCTTAAAGGAGCAGTTCACACAAATTCCAATCTCTCACCTCTAGAGGCACAGTATCTACCCCTGCAGAAGGATTAACTGAAATGGTCCAGGATTTGAGATTTTTTGTCCTTTACTCAAATACAACTGAGACAATTTTATTGACTGAATTGAAAAGTTACATTTGCCAGCAAAATAACTTCTGAAAATGTGTATTCAGAAACACAGTCAGCAGTTTTAATGTATATAAAGGTAGAAAGTTTCAGTGAAAACTGTTGATGCAGAGAACAGGAATATTGTTACTGGAAAGACGTGCTGCTGGATTTTTCAAATGAATTGATTTTGAACTCATTTGCATTGACATGGAGGCAGAAAAGATGCCACTAGAGGTGAGTGAGAAACTCTGTTTTGTAATTTGGGTGACGTCACAATTTATCATTAGGGTTGACTAGTCAGAGGTAGGACAGGTATACACAAAGGTCAAACTACAGGGGAAAGCTGATATGTTGCATTAAATGCTGCCCATTGTGTGTTACGTCTCACTGAGCTGGTGTTTTAAGTTGTTAAGTTAAACCAGGTACAGAGTTAGAGCCTGAAATCGCATCTATTGTCTATTGTTAGTGACGTGGGGTGCAGGGCTGTTTGCTGCATTGGTGTTGGTGGTGGTGGGGGGTTTACCCTGTGCATTTACCCGTGCTTCCTGTCAATGAACACATACCACAGTCCTAAATAAAAAAACAAGATAAGCACTTATTCACGCTACTCTTATATTTTTTTAAAGGGGACCTATTATTCTCATTTTCAGGTTGATACTTTATTTTAGGTTCTGCTAGAACATGTTTACATCCTTTCCTCATAGCACATCTCTTTAAGCCCCCTTCCTGAAAAAGCCTAGTTTGAGCTGACTGGTCACTGTTTCCAGGTCTTCCATATCTTGCCACCTCTCTACTCTCAATGTAGCTCTAACTGAGAATGACATCAGTTTTTACTGTAAAACATTACCACTGAAAGTTCCCAAACCAAAATCTTCCAAATCAAGCAAGAATCTCAGTGGTGAAATTAACAGTATCGGTAACTAAGATGACATGTTTCCATGATGTTAGCATGAAGCTATAAGCAGTGTATGTAAAGTAAACAGTAGTGTGCCTTAAACAGACATATTTAAAGAAATCTGTGACAAGCTGGAAATAGAATATTCAGAACAGGCTGAAGCCTGAGGTTGTGGCTCACATTGATTACTTTTACATACGATTACCTCATTATTTAAAACTTTGGCCACATTTAACATGAATATCAGCATTGTAATATTACATATATGACAAAAAAATAAGGAAAAGCATAGTCGGTCCCCTTTAATATCATATCAGGTGTTATCTAATATGAAAATTGAAATGCTTAAATCTGTCCTTTAGTTCATTTTGTATTTTCTTCTCCATCAGGCTCCAGGGAAACAGCCTTCACTTACGCCATCAGTGCAGCTGGCGTGGTCAATGCTATCAGCCGGGCGTGCCGCGAGGGTGAGCTCTCCACCTGCGGCTGCAGCCGTGCAGCTCGACCCCGCGACCTGCCGCGGGATTGGCTGTGGGGCGGCTGCGGCGACAACGTGCACTATGGCTACAGATTTGCCCGGGAGTTCGTGGACGCCAGGGAGAGAGAGAAGAACTACCCACGTGGTTCTGCTGAGCACGCCCGAACTCTGATGAACCTGCAGAATAATGAAGCTGGGAGACAGGTACGCGAGACACAATGTTCTTTTAGTCTTTCACTTCAAAAATAATAACACTTTTCTTCAAGAACAAAACTTAAGTGAAGGAAGTGTGTCATTCCTCTTAACCCTGTACTATATCTCTAAGGAATGTGTGTGTGAGTCGAGGTGGCCTGACCTGGCAGTATTTGTGAGTGTGTGTGTGTAAGTTATTTATTGGGAGGGTCCCAAATGGTATAACTGCTAACGCCCTTGGAGTCTGGTTAGGTCGCCAGGTCAATGCACATTCCAGTGCAGTAACACACACGCACACACACACACACACACACACACACACACACACACACACACACACACACAAATACAAAGAGGTGGGACCAAGTCATTGTTCTTCAAATCACAAGTAAGTATCGAGTCTTTGCACTCAAATCCCAAATCAAGTTCCAAGTCATAAACTATGCGTTTCAAATCCTAAACAAGTCATAAAGCGCTCTTCTCCAAATGTAATGCCAATTTAACATCAGAGTATCAAGTTACAGTATTACATACAAAAAACATAATATGCTTATTTAAATTTCTGTATTTATTCGTGCAACAAGTTTAAGTTTTTATGTCTCTCTGTTATTTTCAACATGCACATTTTGCGTACTGCAGTTAGTTTTTTCGTTGACCACCGCATAGTGTTTGTACACTAACAAAATTATTTTTTGATATATTTTTTTTCCAACTGGCACTCAGTAACGCAACGTTAGTTCTTCATGGTTTCTCCTTCACATTCCCTGCATGCTGCCAGATTGGTTCAAACAAAGTGGATAATGTGGAGTTGTGTGAGTGTCGACTTGCTGAGAATGAATAATGTCAGTCGATTTAGAAAATGATTTGTAGCACACTTTTAAAAGAGACTGATGGATGAAATCATGAACGGATGGATGCAGTGTGTTTTGTCAAACTAACATACTTTGGTTTTTGAGGGTTTTTTTAAGCTCTCTCTAGTTGCCATACAGCAGACATGTCCAAAATTTAGCCCAGGGGCCAATTGTGACCAATTTTGCCCCCATTCAAAAATGTTTAGACACTCCTACCCGACAGCAACAATAAGAAGCTAAAAAAATGATGCTGGAGTTTAAGTTGTTGAAATTGTTTCAGGTGGAGAGTGATGCTCTAAGAGAAACCTTTCACCTTCGACTAATACACACACACACACACACACACACACACCTTCCTCATAAAAGTTCCATTTAACTGTGCTGGTACACACTGGATCAGGAGAGTGTGTTTATCTTCAGTTAGAGGAGCTTTGTTTAAGCTGTTTGCAAGACCAAGACTGTGTGTGTAAGTGTGTGTGTGTGAGTGTGTGTGTGTGTGTGTGTGTGTGTGTGTGTGTGTGTGTGTGTGTCGTCTCGGCTCCATTTGATTTGTGTGAGACAGTGAGCCTGGATTTGTGTGTGTGTGTATCAGGGGTCAAAGGTGAGGGTCTGGAGAGGTTGTGTTTCTGCTTAGGGTCCCATTGGGGCTATAGGTGAGTGTATGAGAGAGAAAGATCTATTGCTACAGCCATGTATTAACGCACACACACGCACACGCACACACACACACACACACACACACACACACACACACACACACACACAGTCTTGGTCTTGCAAACAGCTTAAACAAAGCTCCTCTAACTGAAGATAAACACACTCTCCTGATCCAGTGTGTACCAGCACAGTTAAATGGAACTTTTATGAGGAAGGTGTGTGTGTGTGTGTGAGAGAGAAAGATCTATTGCTACAGCCATGTATTAACGCACACCCACGCACACGCACACACACACACACACACACACACACACACACACACACACACACACACACACAAAGAGAGAGTTCCTCTGCCTTTCTGTAACACACACACTCTTTTGAATGACTTTTCCTCGTCCCTCCTGTTTGATCCCTGGTTTTCATTGTTGTCTGTCCATCGAAACGGAAGAGAGGAGAAGAGAGAGATGAAAAGGGGGTGAGCGACCGAGAGGAAGACAGTTTTCTCTCTTCCTCTTCATCCCTTCTTCTCTCTTTCTTTCCTGGACACGCCGGTTTGTCCCTAAGCGGGATTTGTCTTGCTTGGTTGAACAAGGCAAACCGCAGGGCTTTTGTGGAGGTGACAGGGGCGTGCCGCTGTATGTGTGTGTGTCTGTGTTTCAGAATGTGCGTGTGTGTGTGCGTGTGTGTGTGCTCAGCTTCATTTGGTTTGTGTGGAAGGCGGATAACGTGGTCGTCTGTGTGCGTCTGTGTGTATAAGCGTCTGGAGACAGAGACGCAGGGTGAGGGATGGACCTCCGTCACAGTCCCCCGACTTTCAAAGACCTACACACACACACACACACACACACACACACACAAAGCCACCCAGGTCCACTGTCTCCGTTTCACACAAATCAAATGAGGCAGGCCTTGTCACACAGAGACCAAAACAACTCGATGTTCATTCCCAGTCTGAAGACAACAACAGGCCACTTTTGTGCCGCCTTCACTCTGAACACAGAAGTGAACTTTCAAATGTTTCTGTCAACCTGTGGATCACTTTGTTGCTCGCTGCAGCCGTGGCCACTCTTAATTGTATTTATTAAATATGCTTATATGTTTGGTACCTAAGAAAAGCTCAAGAATGTGTTATTCTAACACTAACCTCCACTGTGGTCCTTAAATTATTGCTTAAACAAGCACAAATATTAAGTTTTTTAAATCCTGATCAAACACACTGGGCTTCCAAAGATACCAAATGTGTCATGATTTTTTATTGATCACATGGAAATAGCACAAAATTATACACAAAAACATACAGAAGTTTCTTTTTGATGTTAGTGTAGCTATTTAAAATGATACACAGTATCTCAGAAATGTGAAACAATGCATAATGATGGCGGGCACAAAATGTGTCACAAGTAGGTTATGTGCTGATGACACACAAACAATGCCAATGCAAAGTCTATTAATAGATTACCAGTGATTATCGTGAATTGGTCGCAGTTTGGTTACATTTAGAAAAAGAAAAATGCTTTGTTAGGTTTAGGAAGAGAAAATGGTTTGAGTTAAAATACCTACATAAAGGACATAATTGAGATAAGCTAACAGTTACAAATAAAGATAAGTTCTTTTGGGTTGTAGTCACGTAAAGTCCTTAAAAGTCACATATTATGTTGAGCTTTGGTTTCACATGGGGCACCAACAGCTGTCTCCTGGTTAAAAGTCATTTTTTTGACAAAATGATGTTACATCTCCTCATCACAATCACAAATTTGTGAGTGTTTTACAATCTGTACAGCGTACAGACCTACGATTCAGATAAGGAAAAAATCCCAAAAAACGCTGAGAGAGCAACAGAGAAGGGACATGCAGCATGTTTGACAGACAGAAATGCCAACAATAAAAAAAGAACCAGTATTAGGTATGTTTATGAGGAACATGGTTCCAGTGAACCGTTTATTTGTATTTTAATTTCTGGTTAGTTCTTTTGTTTATTTGAAAGTTGCTGGTTTGAATCAGGAGACCAACAGTTGGTATGTGTAGCCTCTCTACAGCTGCAAAGTTAATCACCATTAGTTGCAAAACTGAAGCTGCTCTAATGACAAACAGTAGAGCAGTAAAACAAACAGCAGATCACAAAAAAACAGAGCTAAGATTGAATTTAATAACAGTGTTGTTGATTGTAACAATTATAAGATCCATCAGAAAAATGTGTCCTTCTTGGCGATCTTTGCTTCTCATTCATTGCTTATTCTGTCACAAAGGGTGGGCTATTTTCTCTATTTCTGCACTATTTTAACCCCCCCCCCACACACACACACACACACACACAAACACACACACACACACACACACACACACACAGCTTCTAACCCCTAACCTTGTCTGAGCAGAACCTATTGTGCCTGATGCAGAGACCGTGTCTCCACCATGGATGACTGACCGTGTGTGTGTGTGTGTGTGTGTGTGTGTGTGTGTGTGTGTGTGTGTTGTTATCAGGTCCAGTGTCACTGTGCCCAGCAGGCATGACCAACCAAATAGCTCAGTATGATGCAGGACACACACACACACACACACACACGGAGTATATGCATGGTTTGATTCGGACAACATGATGTTATTGGCAGCTTGTAATATTTATCATAAGAACAATGAATGATGAGCTGTTGCTATAGTGCCGTTCAAAGGATGTAGCTCAAATTCACAAACCAAAAAAAAAAATGACATGCACTACAAGCCAATTGCCAGAATAAATGTTGGCATGGCACGTTTCAGCAAACCACAGATAACTTGTATTTGTGCATTATTGTGCAGCAGTTATGTTGAAAAATGAAGTTTATTACTATACACTTGATTATGGTTAGCAAAACATCATGTTTTGGCTCAAATACCTGGTTTGTCGCCACAACCACAGCTGAATGTCTCCAATGTCTAGCTAAAATCATGACTTTGTTGTCTGTTGTGCTTGAAAAAATAGATGTCTTGCATCTGTCCATCGTCCCCTTCTCATCCAAATGACAAAAATCACCCCCTAAACACCTAATCTGAACTGCGTCACTGTAGAAATTGTTATATGCTTTAAATGCAATGTACACATTGTACATTTCTGTGATTTGCAGAAATGTACAATACCAGCATTTTCTTCTGGTGACTAAGCTGTGTACAAACTACCAACAGCACTGTAGCAGAAACAGAAAAAGAAAGCACAGAAAACAAATCACAAGGTAAAAGTGAACTGAAAGATCTTGTTTTAGGCTGTTGCTCAAAACCTCCTGCTGATTCTGGCCTCCCTAATATCCCTGAAAATGTGATCCACAGTTTGGGGCCATGGCTGAAAAAAGAGTTGCAGTCCTAATTTTCTTATTACTGTGGTTCTGAAGGTCTAATAAACCCCACAGTGGGGGATCTGAGGAAACATGAGGGCTCGTAAAACAGCGAGGAGTCTTAAAATATGAGGATTTCCTCTTGATGATGAATGTATGAAACGGTTTCTTACTTCAAAAATCCCATTTACTCCCATTAACTCCTGATATAAATACATAATAATTTCCTAAAATAAGCACTTAAAGAGTTTTAGAAAGTTGCCCCTTTATAAAATATCAAAAACAGAACCACAAACACTCAAAAAACCGCTTCCTTTACAAATTGTCCCGGGCTCTGTCTGAGGGGGTCACGGGGGTCGAGTCACAGGATTGGAGGGTGCCGAGTGCTATGCCTGCTGGGTAGTAAAGTAGAGGAGGGGTTGTAAGTGGGGGTCGGGGGTGTTTGGGATGCAGAGGTTAACAGAGGTGAGAAGGTAATTGAGATCAGGCAGTGTGAGGAGTGATGGGTTTCATTTGTGCGAGGGGAAATGTAGGAATCAGAATAATTGATTCAGCAAGTGTGGTGGGAACGGCATCGGTGCAAACATCACAATGTATTATAAGTGACAGGGTACAATGTGTGTGTGTTTGTGTGTTGATGAGAGGTCTATTACGTGTTTGTTGAATGCTGCCTTACTGGCCTGGTGGAGCTGCAGGGTGTGAAGGCCGCTGCCACGACCATAAATCTCGCATTTCCTGTTCTGTTTCTGCAGCATACACATATGTAAAAATGCCTCATAACGCTGAGACCGAGCCAAACAATTTGCAAACTGATATTGCAAAGACTTAGTTAAGATGCAAGCTTCACTAACTACTATTTGGAGACACAGTGATACAGCTTCCTTTTGGAGCATTTTTGCAACATTACGGCTCAACAATTTAGAAAAAAGTGTATTTACTCAGAGAAGACGTGAAAGGGACTTTTCATCTGATTTCAAGCCAAAACTCAGATCATTTAACTGCTCCTGACCAGGTTAAGTTTGCTGCATGCAAAACATTTGAGGTGAGAAATAATTAGTGCAGTAACATAATCTTGATTCACATTTGATCAGCACTGCCTAGTTTGACCTCACTGATTCAAATGATTGACATTTATGTCTGACACAAAAAGACACAGATGTATTTTTTATAGAAGTTACCAGCTACTGTTTTGAGGCTGGTGTTGAACATCCAGAGTTTGGCGTTTTGCCGTATTTCCTTTGAGTTCCAGATGGGCCTCAGTGTAACAAAAACAGTTCTAACCGTCCAGATTCGGGCCTGAATGTCTGCGTCTGTGCCTTCCTCTTCGCAGATGAAGGTGTTAACACCTTCACATATAGTCAGTGCTTCTATCTGAAATACCGGCTATATGAGAAATCTCATATAGAGAAATCTGGGGCTCATTTTCATGAAAAAAGTAATGTTTGGAAGAGTCATGGATGTGCCCGGTGACCTCTCTATTATAGGAACATTTTCTGCAAGCTACCGACTTTATAGCTAAACTAATAGCCTGTCATCTTATAGTTTTCTCTTTAAAATGACAGCATCCTCGCTCAGAGCTGTGTGGGAAACAGGATTTACAATAGAGCCACGTTTCCTCTGGTTAGTAGTAACCCTTCTATTCTCAGTCAGCTGTTTGTTTTAGTTTGGTGGAGTAGTATAGACAGCCATGTTGGAGAACAGCAAGTATGTATGGAACAAAAAAAAAACTCTTTGTTTTTCTTTGCATTGCATTTTTCCCTTTGGGTGATCTATCTCACCGCACATTTTAACAGGAGGAGGTTTTGCATCAGCGCACAAAAACCAGAGACGGGAATATTTCTACATTTGTTGCTGTATAAAGCTAATTTTAGTCCCTCAGGAGGAGTAGCAGTGTATGTATAAGTGCACAGCTGGCACATGTGGAGCTATGAGAATATGGTGTTTTTCCTTTCAGCCATTATTCACATTTTTCCTCTCCTGTTTAATTTTGCAGCAGAAGCTTTAAAAAACTGTGGCCCAAATCTCCAGAGTTCATTAACTTGAACGTCATCAACTTCAGTGTCAGAATATCTATCATCTTGAGGCTTAGTTTACCTTGAGGCTTTTAGGAGCTCATTGTTGAGCACATTTCTCAGAGTGCTTACACATGTTGACCACAAGATGGCAGCAGTGTAGTAGCAAATGTAGCTCTACAGCAAAACATTCAAGTCTCAGACTGTAAAACACGGGGGTTTAAGGTGGTCAAAACTGAAGCAAATACTGTTTTTATATCATAGTAGATATTTATGGAGGACCATTTCGGCTTCTGTGATGGGGAAATATCCTGTAAGTCTTTATTATGAGAAACTTCCTTGAAATTATGACTTATTATCTTAAAATAATAATAAAAAAAAACTATTTCGAAATAATGACTAAATGTCTAAAAATTATGATTTCATATCTTGAAACAAGTTTTAAAAGATACAACTTCATTACTTTGAGAAGGTTACTCATTATTTTGAGGTTTATTATTTTTGAGATACTAATTTTAGAAAGTTTCACAGTATTTTGAGATTCTTAGTTATTATATTGAGAGTGTTTTTTCTTTGTTTTGAGAAAATAACTCATTATTTAGTGAAACCATCTCATTATTTTGAGATATCATGTTTTTTTTTTTTAGAAAGCTTCTCATTTTTCTGAGATAATTTGTCTATATTTTGAGATACTAGGTCATAGTCATAAGATCAATGTTTTGAAAGTTTCTTATCATAATGACTGAGGGATCTTTTCTTCCCCTCACATTGGCAGAAACTGACTGCAGAAGTTTTTCAGTAATTTAAACCAGACACTTATGGCTAACGCTAAAATCTCTTTCTAAACAGAAAACACAGTTGATCTGGACAGATGTTAAATTTGAGTGTATACAGTGGAAAACTGTTCTTATATAAATGAAGTCAGGTGTTAGAAAAACAACCACATCTACAGTATTTAACATCAACATCTTGTGTTTCTCTCCCTCCACCAGGCCGCCTATAACCTCGCGAATGTCGCCTGTAAATGTCACGGCGTCTCGGGTTCCTGCAGTCTGAAGACCTGTTGGCTCCAGCTGGCCGACTTCAGACGTGTCGGAGAGTTCCTGAAGGAGAAGTATGACAGTGCGGCTGCCATGCGCATTGGACGCAAGGTATATAATCTCATAGAAGATGCATCTCTTTTTTTTCAGTAAATGTCATAAACAGAACAATCATCCTAAAAAATATATCCTAAATCTTACATCAACTTTCTTATACCAGGGCAAACTGGAGTTGGTAGACAAGCGCTTCAACACCCCGACTGCGGAGGATCTGGTCTACATCGACACCAGTCCCGACTACTGCCTCCGCAACGAGACCACGGGCTCGCTGGGCACACAGGGCCGCCTCTGCAACAAAACCTCGGAGGGCATGGACGGCTGCGAGCTGATGTGCTGCGGCAGAGGGTACGACCAGTTCAAGACCTACAAGCACGAGCGCTGCCACTGCAAGTTCCACTGGTGCTGCTACGTCAAGTGCAAGCGCTGCACAACGCTCGTGGACCAGTTTGTGTGTAAATAGCAGACGATGGACAGATGAGAGGGAGAGGAAATGAAGAGGTGACGGGTTGAAGGACGGTGATGAATGGATGAGTTTTCAGGGTTTTGTTCAGGATCAATTTAAAAGTTCCATTTTCTGACCAGTTTTCTTCTCCCCTACATTAATTATCTTCTGCTTTGACATGAAATACCACAATGATGGAAACATAGTTGCAAAGAAGAACAGATAGATGAGAAGATTGACAGAAGCAGGAAGCAAAGAAGGAATTTTTATTTTCCAGAGGAGGTTCCTGTTTCTCGTCACTCTATCGTCACCTTCTGCGAACATCCTGATCACAACCCTGAAGGAAGGAGAGATGGAGAGAAAAAGGACATCAAGGATAAATGGACCTAGAAAGTGGAACAACTGGATCCTAAAATGGGGACGCGCAGAGTGATAACGAAGATATAAGAGATGAAATAAATATATAATTAAATAATAAATAAACATACAACACTGATTGTTATTTAAAGAGACTCGAACAAAGCGAAGGCACACTTTGGACCCATAAAACTCCTGTGTTCGGGAATCCCACAAATCATTACAGTCCTTTTGGAGTTTGAAGCCATGTGAGTGCTGAGCGGTGTCACCGTGTCACTTTCTTTTGACCTTGCAAGAGACATACTCACGTACATGGGTTGACGTTGCTCCAACATACTTGCAATAAGAACAGAAAAAACACCAGAAGTACAAAATAGCCCACCAAAATTCCAGACTGAGCGAGGAGAAGAGGAATCACTTTTTGGGGTGCAAAAGAGAAAGCGAAGAGAACCGTGAAAAAAAGGGAAAAAGTGAAAATAAGTGATTGTTTTGCAACAGAATTCACGAGACAGTTTTACAAGTCACACAGCTGAATTCCCAGCTGATTTCTGTTTAAAAAAAAAAAAAAACAATAAAGTGCAGTAAAAAACACTTAATCTTCAATCAAAAAAAGGACTAACGACTTACAGGACACACTTTGTCTCAGTTTAACTACTGCTGTTAGAGCAGATTTGCAGCACCTGTGACCTGACAAGTGTGTCCGCGCAGGTTAATGAGGCTCGCAGGATCGCGGCCATCTTGGCAGCGCGGCTGTTTAAACAAGCAGCTCACACGGCCAGCGTCCTTCATCTGACAGTGAAGTGAGCGAAACCTCCATTAGCGAGATTAATGTGCTGAATCTGCCTTAATGAACCCGCACTAAGAGACACGTTCACTGAGAGTGGACCTCTTCATCTCATGTTGTTATGCAACTTGTTAAAGGAGCACTTCAACCACATAATGATCATTTAAGTATCAATTAGTCACCCCGTGTTATGGTGGATTCATGGAGAAATATTTGATTTTCTCACATGCTTCCGCGGTAAATGAAGAATCTAAAAACGGAGAAAATGTATGAAGAATTAAAGTAAATGGGGTCCGTGTAAACCAACAGCAAAACTATATAGAAGCATTTGTTTAGAAACTCTTACACAGCTCATGCAGTGTAATACAAGTCTCATTTATCCAGTCATATGCTCAGGACTTCCTTAATATACTGCTTGTGCGCTCTATTCAGCAGAGTTCAAACACAAATGCTTGACCAAGTGTGCTACTACAACAACTACTAACAAGTTGCTATAAGGAGCTGTAAAGTCCCTACAGGGCAGACAGGAGGGGAAGCTAATGTGTCCAACAACCACGAGGGTTTGTGGTTTGCTACCTGAGTGAATGCTGAGCCAAACCATGATGTTTATTTCTAAAGCTAACTTTTGTTACACAAGGAAATAAACATAAATAGTTGTATATTGAAAAGACCATGAATCTAACAAGCAGAATCTTTTCATTTCCTGTAAAAACAGAAGTATGTTTTGCAAAGACAAAATGCATGAAACAAGCATAAATTGATGCGACATCCCAGAACATCAACAGTGGATGCAGGACGATACCTGGTGGGTTATATGTAGAAGTGGCGAAATTTTACAAGTTGGGATGAGATACATTGCATGATAAAACGATAGCGGTTCCACTCCAAAACTACCTGGTTAGGTTTGGAAAAAAACATCCTGGTTTGTCAATAAATAAGTGCTTATGTCACTGACTCGACATGATCACATAAAATAGGTCACGAATGACATATCATGTACGTCATTGCCATAGCATGCTACACATACTAGCCCATTAGGCTATGTTATTAAAAAAAAAGTCATGCAAAAAGTGCTCTCCTGGGTGAAAGTCCTGTGTCTGCTCCGCCCACCCTATAGGGGGCTTCTTTAATACTTGTACAACATTATGCAGGCTTTATGACTTTTTATGCTTTGTCACTCCACTTCCTCCTTTGCTTCTGTAATGCTGTAATTACTATGGCCACTAGAGGGTGAAGTTTAACTATAAATGGAAGTATGGCTTGCAATAAGCTGCTGTCACAGTCAATGTTTGTTGTCATTTTTCAGTGAAATCGGAGCGAGTTTGCTGTTGTTAAATGTGGTCCCTCTTTAAATCTATTTTATCAAGAACTTCTTGATTCTTTATTCACCGTGGAGGCATGTGAGAAATACACAGTTTACTTAACGAACTCTACATAACACGGTGATGAGTGATTAATGATTATGTTGTGGTTGAAGTATTCCTTTAAGTCAACAAAAAGCCCTGTGGTGTCGGTTTTGCCACCAATGTAACATTTTATTTACCATGAGTTTTGCAACTTGTATGGGTTGGGTTTATGATATTTTAAATGTATAATGTAATCCAATCGATAGACGCAGCTGATAGCAAACACGGAGAGGACAAAGTGAGCAGAAGAGGACTGAACATGCTGTGGAAAAAATGAATGTGTGAGCGTGGATAAACAGAGAGGACTGCAATTTAATACGTGCTACTTTAAAAAAACAAAGTAGTAGATAAGAAAAGAAGGTATATTTTATTACTGTTTTTCATTTTCTGTTTTCTATGTTTTATACATGAGTATCATTGTGTATTCTTTTGATAAACTAGTCTTCGACAACAATGCTTTGCTCTGTTCTTGAGTCTGCTGCAGTTCTTGTGGAACAGTCTGATCCCGGCCAACTTTTTCACCAACTTGACAACTACAGACAAGTCTTTGTCATTTCCAGGATGTTTTGGAAAATGATGCTGCAGTTGCTAAATGGGGAAGTAATGCGGTACAAGAATCTGAATCACAGTAGAGTCATTCACAACAACAATGCTGAAATTATTAATGGAAAAAACACAACTGGAAATCAGTGGAAGCCACTTAAAGGTCCAGTAGGTATTGGCAGTAATGGAATATAATATGAATAACTGTGTTTTTATTAGTTTTTTATAATCACCTGAAACTAACACTGTTTACATTCTTGTCACCTTGAAAGAAATCATTTATATCTTAATATGGTGTAGGCCCTCTCTCATGGAGTCCACCATGTTGTTTGCAGAAACTTGCAGGCAAATGAAGCACTGGCTCTAGAGAGGACTGTTTGTGTTTTTGCATTAGCCAACTTGGAGACGTTTCAGTTGGTTGCAGTCTGCAGTCTCACTGCTGGATGTTACTAACTACAACAGTCCTTAGAGGGTGACACTACAGGCGGATAGGATAAAACTTTTAAATGATAGATATCACCATGACATTTCCCCAGGTGATTAATTACATTAAAGTTTTCTGAAATTTTATGTTTAAATATGCAAATGAGACATAATCTAATAAAATACGCTCTACTTACGTTTCCAGAACAGAAATCTGATTAAGACGCATCAGTGTCATAATCGCCTATGCTTATACCTGTTCACAATTAGCTTTTTTTTTTATATTGAGAAAGAGACAGGCATGTGTGCATATTCCAATTATAACTTCTTTTTTTTCTCAGGTGCAGAGTTAAAGATATACTGTACCTAGTATTAATCTATTTCCATTTCCATTTTTCTTTGGCAGACAATCCTCAAACCTATTACTCAAGATTGATGAGTGCAAGTAAAAAGTCAACTATGCATGCATTAACCTTGTCATATCAGAATTACAGTATTAATATATAATCAGAATATTTTCATGTTGCATTCATCACACTGTGCTTATATGTATGTATTGTTTTAGCATATAAAAAAGTCAATATTTTGTATTTTTGTGAAGTTGTTCGCCATCTTATAGCACTGCACAGTGTGATTCTGATAGTTCTTGCTCTATTCTTGTCATTTTCTCTGATTTCATTATCTTCTCACTCCTCTTTGAGACCTTTGATCCCATCAGATGGACCAACAGCTTGTCCACTCATTGACTCCTCATCTGCTCCGTGCATGCCAGACTGTTTTTATCTCTGTTTGTTGTGGCTCTTTTGTGGAATCGGTACCGTGTGACTTCAGCACCTCTTTGTGACTCTGTTAAATGCTCCAGCAGCTTTGCTAAACTATCTTTAACAACTTTAAGCACTGGATGTCAAGTGCGCAGTCGTAGCGAAGCAGGTCTGTACGTTGACCTAACAACTAACAATCCCATTACTTTTAGCCGCTCACATCTAATTGGATTAAGCCACTGACCAGAGTAGCACATCCAACCAGCAGGACTGTCTCTGTCTGTGTAATCCACCTCATCTGATACAGGACACTGTTTTCTCATCACAGACACAACTGCCACTGCTGATTAATCCTGCAAAGACATGAATCAATGTATTGATTCTGCATAGATGGTTTATGAATGTGTCTGATAGTGTCGTGAACAGGGTTCCCGCAGATCCTCGAAGAGTCTTTAAAGGCATTAAATTCATCAATCTAAAATTAAGTCCTTAATTGGCATTAAAATGTATTAAAAATGCTTTGACATTGGAGGTGGAGTTTTTATGAATTTTTTTTCTGACATTGCATTGAAAAAGCTTGAAATAATAGGTAACTTAACAAATAATGAAAAAAATATTACAATCATACAATACTAATGATTATAATATAATAATATTAATTATAATAAAAATAATAATGATCATTTAAAGAATGTGTCTTGCATAAACATCACCGAGGGGTCATTTTTCTTCAGTGTTGGCTTCTGTCTTGGTATTAAATTTCATTTTAAGTGGCATTAAAAAATCCCTCTTGCCGTAAGCTGCGGGAGCCCTGGTCGTGAAGCGTGTGTACAAATTGCATGTGTGTATTATTTTGTGAAGATCAGACCAAAGTGTCTCGATCCATTTTCAAGTCTATCTTTCTTTCAAAAGGCATTTTCTTGCTCTGGGGTTGTATTTATTTTTCTTCTTTTCAAGGGTGCCCACCTTGAAACTGTGCTGATTTTTTTAGATTTTATGTGCTGTCAAACATGTTTAGTTTTTTTTTGCAGCAACATCCATATTCGAATCATTGTCTTCTGCCCGGCTACTTATGAGTCTGGACAGACTGTAAAATGTAAATGCAACTCGACTGGTTCACTCAGGCATACAACATGAGGTGGCAATTCTAGCTTTATCCTGGTTTGGGCCAGAGTCCCTAAGGGGGATCTTCTTAATGAGAAAACTTTTGTTTCACTCATCACTATCAACTTCAGTTTTGACTTCTGTCTCCTCAGGTGTTTGGTGATCTTGAGCTTGTCCTGCAGCTCAGACTTTATTAAAAAAAAACAAACCCTTATCTACTCTCTCTACAGCTTTGACTCTGCTCTCAGCTAAGCAGCAGAGTGGGGAAACATGTAGCCACGGGTCCTTTTAAAGGCAAAAAAGTGTCTGCACATCTGCACGCAAACTGGCCTGGAACATCAGAACAGTGTTTTAAGATGATCTGACCCTCTGGTTCTTACCTGCAGGATTTTTTTTAGTGTTCGACTGCCAGCTCTCTAATTATGAAGCCAAACTGCTGAGTGGCACAAATTGCTCCTTTTGCAGTTGAGCCACATTACTGGAAGACTGGCTCATAGAATTTATCCTCACATCTTTTTCTCATTTCTGTGCAGTTTTTGGCATTGAGCAATGTGAAATAATACCTCTCAAACCTGTTCTCTCCATGTGTTGGTTTCTGTTTCCCCTGTGTCCAGCAGGGGGAAACTGCAACATTAAAACACACCAAACCGAGACCTTAAGAGTGTGCAGCGTCCGGGAGAAGTTGGTGAGAGTCCAACCACACACAAAAACACACATGACGAGGCTTACTGTTCGCAGCACACGGCTAATGTTACCAACGATTGTTAATGAGACAGAGTTGAGCTGTTTTAGCAACAGTGTGGGTTTATTTTGACTGTTAAACAGCTCAGTTTCAGATGTTACCTGCTGCTACTGTTGATGTTAGCTCATGCGAACTGAACAGACGAACTGAGGATAACGGCTCGGAGATCGTCCTTCAGCACTGTGTCTAACCTATATAACTTTAACAGCAGCAAGATTTTTTGCTGATTGTTCTCACTCCAACTTTGAATTGATCTTTTAATAGGTTAACTGAGGCCTGTCTGTTTAACCCTTTCAAACTTCAGCAAATTTGCTTGATTTCTTTCAAAAACAGGAAGAAGTCACAAGCTATGAGTTACAAGAAAATTATCTAAAATTTAGTGAAATTTAAAAAAAGTGGAAAAACAACGAAACAAAAAAAACCAATATATTGATAAATTAGTTTATAATAATAATAATAATAATAATAATAATAATAAAATAAAAAAATAATAATAATAATAATAATAATAATAAAATAATAATAATAATAATAATAATAATAATAATAATAAATATAGTTTTCAGGCCATTTTCTTGTCACTTTTTCCTACTTTCTTGAGAGATATCTCTTGCCAAGTTGCTCATTCCCCTTTTAGCCATGTTATCCAAAGAAATTGAACCATTTTGCTCAGGTTTCAGTAGTTTAGTAGTAGTTAGTAGTTAGTAGTAGTTAGTAGTAGTTGCATTTGAAAGGCATCTGAATGCAGCTCAAGAAAACAGATGCCAGTCCAGGTTTCAAACGACAGGATGGAGCGTTGGATATGATGGATATGAATTAGAGTAAGAAACAATGTGATGGCCATCCAGAGGAATGCTGTTCCCCATAAGAAATCAAATTCGTGTAAAAATACATAAGGATGTCACTGGAATGCTGCTGTATTTTTGAAACTACGTACAGTACTGTATTTCATGATGCTGCCTCGTGGAGACAAAGCTACTTTTGATCTTTAAACTAGCTGTAGGTGTACAAAATGCCAGAGGTAAAGTGTACATTGGAATTGTGTGTGTGTGTGTGTGTGTGTGTGGATTAGCCAGCAGCTGTTGTACTTAAGACATCCGTAGGCGAACTCTCTGATCTGGATTAGCTGAAGTGAAGATGACACAACCTCATTCTCCTCTCTCTCTCTCTCTCTCTCTCTCTCTCTCTCTCTCTCTCTCTCTCTCACACACACACACACACACACACAGTGTACATACATTCATATTCCGTTGCTGTCGACGGCTCCCTTTCTTTTTTTTCAGTTTTCTCTTTTTCTGTCTTTTTTCAGACACACACAGAGCTCAAAGACCAAGTCAGACACAAATGCTCAGCCATTTATTTGTAAGCTCATTCATCCATATGCTTTTCTACAAGCTGTGACTGGAGCAGAGTGGACCGCTCAGTCCCGGAATATCTAATCTTCCTGAGACGGTTCTGTAGATTTACTGAACAGACTCGAAATTAAATGTTTAATTATCTCATAAGCAGCACTTTACTCATCCTAATTAATGTAATTTCACATGGAGAGAGTCAACAGGCTGCAAATGTATCACACAAAGCTGCACGCAGCAGCTGAATGTCCATTTTGTACGTATGGTGGCATTTTTCTGCATCACTGGTTTCTGTGGACACACTTCAAACCAAACACACACACAGGCCACACAGGCAAACACAGGGACCTCCAACATTTACATTTGGCTTCAGTTATTTCTATCAAAAATTATGTAGTCTATGGCTGTTAGTCAACAGAATGTAATTTGAGATTTTTTTCATTGCAGAAACACTTAAAAAAGAAAAAAAAAAGATGTGGTGCAAACTACAAAAGGAAAATATTAACCATCATCATCTGCAAATGAAATCCATTAATGGTGGTGACATCAAACCACTTTGAGGATTTCAGGGTAGGAACCATGAAACGTTTATTAAAATGAACAGTGACACCAGAGGGTATGCAAACAGTCACCTCCGGCTTCATGAAAAGTTTTGCAGAATTTCTGAACCATCGCATGCAGCAGATGAGGGTCTGACATGGAGTCGTCACTGAACACCAATCAATGAAAATATCAACTTAATTTTTTTTCTTTTTTTTTTAAAGCAGTATACCATTTAATTAGTGCAATATGCATGAAATGTATGGTTAACTTAAAGCAACAAAGACGTTTTAACAACATAACGTACAACGAGTTCCTTTCACTGTGACAACTCCAACAAAAATTTCCATGATTAAAAGAATAGGTGTGGTTAGTGTGAAGTCCGTGACACCATGTCGTTTTCTTTTCTGTCACACCCTTTATACTCGTGTGTGTGCACGTGAGTGTGCATAAGATCATGTGTGTCATCACTGCAGCTCTGTAGTTTCCACTGTATTTACAGAAGGTGTATGTTGAAACTTTCACCTAAAACTTTATTTCTTCATTTGTTTAGTGTATGTCAAGACACATTACAGTCACTAGTTGCATTTGCATCGTCATATCAGTCACACAGTTTGTTAAACAGTGTTTTCAGTAAACATTTTAGACATTTGGCTGACATTGTTTTCCTAAGGTGACAGCCGTTGAATGACAAAATACTTTTGACTTATTATATTATAAAAGAAATACAGGATTCACAGCTGGTGTCAGGTGTGGTCCACCTGTTGTGACTTGTGTAAGCTGATTGGAGGCCAGCAGCAACACACACAATCTGTTTAAAACTCACACGTATGAGGAGAATTAACAGAGACCTGTGAACATATTTAATTCAATGTGATGTGGTTGTGTTTTGTTTTTTTTTTACTTTATATTCAATTTTATTTTTAACAGAACAGAACATTCCCTGACACAGGACCCTACAAAAAAAGATGAAATAATTATGGAATATAACTTAAATAAAAATATGAATAACATAAACGTGTGTAGTTTACAAAAGATATTAACTATGATGTCATTTAAGATACTTGTAAAGAATTGAGAGCCCTGTTAACATATTTTTTTTTTTTTTATAGAACATAACATTGCCTGACATAGGAACTCACAAAAATAATGAATAAGAACTATCAAATATTATTATTATTATTATTGTTGTTGTTGTTGTTGTTGTTGTTGTTGTTGTTGTTTATAATCATAATTTAATTTAATGATTTATTGTAGATTGTGTAAATGCAGTTTACAAAAGACATTAACATGAAAATTCTTGCAAATGCTGGTTAATGTACTTTTCAGTCCTCATCATCAGTAAAGTGTGCACACTGTGCAAGGTGGCAATGGAAGTAGATAGAAGGCAAACTGTTTATCGACACATTGAACTGTATCTGTTTTTTAACATTTCTTTTACAAAGTTTAACAAAGTTTTTAAAAAATACTAAGGTTATAAAGTCTGTTTTGTTGCTCAGGTTGGTACATAGCTACTTATCTATATCACCACATTACTCCAGGAAGGCCTTGCACACATGGTCCCACATACACACACACACACACACACACACACACACAGAGCAACAAAGAAACATTTAAGTGCTGGATTAGCCGTGGTGCAATCAGAAATCAAGGTTATGCAAACAAACTGCAATACCCTGCCAATTCCAGTGCATATTATTCACTGTGGAGCTGTAAGTCTCCCTTTGGTAACTAGCAGTTCCATATGTTTAGAAACATATCAGATTATCTGCCAAAAAAAAGGCTGGCTGAAAAACAAACGATATATGATCAAGGGTTTGCAATCACAGTAACATGGAATGAGCTGGAGAAAGCACAAATCTCAAACTCTGTACTTTTGTATTTAAAGTATAAATCAGAACATTTGTTTTATAAATGCATGATGTCATTTGTTAAAATGGTTTAATTTAGAGACATATTTACAAATGACAATGCCCATGATCGTCATTGTGCTGTTTCCAGGAGAAAGGAGATAACAGACATTTTTAAAGGAATCATACGTCCCATTATTTTTATACTGTGACTTCAGAGAAACGTCTGTTGAACCCTGCTATCAGTACAAGAGGTTACAACTGCATTGCGTTATATGCCAATGTGTACACTGAGACCCTGGCACAGAACTCAGACACATCAGTTATATTGTTAAGAAAATCAATGATTTGAACCATGAGGGTGGACTGTGTTGATGAACTCTGTGCCTGCCAGCAAGTTCAACCGATTAGCTAAAAAAACTCAGTCAATAACACTTTTTGTTGAGTAAATAATGAGTTATGTATAAATCATTTTCAAGTTATTTGTGGTGCTGTCAGGAATCCAGAAAATACTGTAAACCTCTTTGTTTTGTTAATGCGTTGGATGAGTATGGCAGTCACATCCAGTTTTCTTCTAACTTTATCTTTACAGTCATAGTTATATAACTATATTTTTTATGATATGTTGTAAACTTGTTTTCATATTTCTCTCTATAAACTAAATAAAGTACAGTTAAATCAATGCCCAGCCCTTGTAGTTAAAAAGAATAAAACTTTACACTCATCGTTAATCTTACCAATCAGATAAAATGTACATATATGTAATGTCATACACTGTTTCTCAAGAGATCCCAGCCAACATTTGTATGTAGGGCTCATGCGGGTAGTGAAAAATGGGTTTTATATGGGATTTTCTGCAGGCAGTGGTGGATGAAAGCCATACTTGACTAGTAGTACAGATATCAATGACTTTGAGAGAGGTTAAAGTCACCTATTAGAATTTAAATTTAAATGTATTTTTACTAAATTTCTAATTTAGTAAAAGTTTTAAAGTATTTGATATTTATCTTCTTAAGCATCACAAGTAACTTTCTGATATTAAATGTAATTTTGTATTTAAAGTAAAAGTACAAGTAATGCTGCTGATAAAAAAGGATGCAGTCAGAATTTTGAAAATTAGGAAGTTTATTTCATTGTAACATAAACCATCTTAAAAATTAAGCATACATTACACTTAAAGAAAACAAGGTATTTTTTAAACGTCTCCTTTCTTCCCTTCCTTCTCTATTTTGTAGTAAGTAACTAAGAGGCATAGAGGAAATATAGTGAAGAACTATAAATTTTAATTAGGTGTGAAAGTAAACTTGATAGAAATATAAAAACTCACGTAATGTACAGATACTGCCAAAAAATACTTATGACTTTCATTGCATTACACCACTGGGCCCATACTCACTTGGTACCCAGGCAGCCATAGCATAACCCATGTGGAGATCAATTATGGAATCTGTGAATAAACTCATATAGGGACCATTTTTCAGCCCATTTACCACCCACATGGGCCCAACATAAACATGCTGGTTGGGACACAAATATCTGCATTAGCTCAGCAATGACAGCAAGATTTTCCACATTTTTAGAACCACCCTTTTTCAAATGGTATTTCTCCCCTCCCCTCCCCTTATTTTTTTTTGTACTTCTACTTGCATTGAAGGATTGTCAACCTGATAAACCAGACCAATGAAACTCCACTGAAAGTGCCGGGAGAAGCAACACACCCAGCTGAGCCTTGCATCACAATAAATCCATTTGCACAATCATGCAATCACAGTTATTGCAGCGCAACAGGGTGTGTGTTTTTGTGTTTGTGTGTGTGTGTGTGTGTGTGTGTGTGTGTGTGTGTGTGTGTGTTCTGGCATGGTGCAACCATGGATATGCACAGCCCATGCCTGGGGAGCGGAGAGGGCAGAGAGCAGGTGATCCGATGGTGGTGTGATTCTCAGCATGATGCCATTTTTATCACACTGCATACTCCCTTCTCGGATATGGTGCTGGAGCTGAACTGTCACCACCTGCACGTGTTTTATTTATACTGTATAGCTACTATAGTCACACGTGGTGCAGGATTCATGACCTGTTTACAGAAATTACTAGTAAACATTACTAAAAATATTATTATTATGCATGTTGATCATTCATTTCAGGTGATCCTAAACTTATTAAAACATAGTGATGAATACTTTTGTCTATTCCTGCCAATAGAGGGCCAGAAATCCCACGCACTGTGGCTGTGCAGCAAGGAAAAATCCCAAATATTTGCTTATTTTTGTTTCTCAAATGTCATTATTTGCAGTTTAACAAAATTTTTAAAAAATTGTAATTTTTTTAAATCGTTATAAATGATTAGCTCCTAACTAACCATCAGGGGTGTAAGAAAACTTACCAAAATAAACAAAAAAAATAAACAAACAACAAACAAACAAAAAAAACAAACAAATAGTAGGCCTGTATCTCAGCATTGCATCGATTCCTACAACGAAAACTAAATGCTAAATTAAATTGTTATATTAAAAGTTAAAGATACGAGTTGTATACAAAGTTTCTAAATATATCACGAAACCTCTTTTCTGTCACAGGAAATAATCTGCGGCTAATACAACTAACTGGCCAATGTGGGGGAAAAAAGTGCTGCACGATGATAATCATTAAAGTCATGCACAACATAAATTTAATTAATAGGCCGATTTAGCTGAGTCAGTAATATGTTGGATTCACATTGAGTTTACTGTGTATTTTCAGACAAATTTTACTTACAATTTAAACTTAAGGCTAATTAAATAATCAAGAGGTAATTTGGCACCCCCTGCATTTATTATGATAACCCCTTATTGAGGATCTAAGCTCTAGGCTCGTAAGTCATTGGCAGACAAAACATTGTTGAAAGTTGCTCAATTTTCCACATGGCAGTTGCTTGCAAAACAAGTTTCTAACTGAAAGACTGCTGGCTATTCAACTAAAACACCATCGATATTAAACAAAGCGGCACAGCTCACATCATGTTTCACAACCTATCACATGTATTTGTTTTATCTTGGAAATGTGGCTATATTCACTCATTTTACACACTTTTGATCACAATATTTAGAAAAGTAGTAAAAAACTACAACAACGCTGCTCAATTTCTGGAACATGTTTTCCTGTTCCTGACTGTCAGTAATTGGTTGTTTTTTTCGTTGAGCGATCTGATTGGCTAGCTGCTGCTCATGCGAGCGACGTCACGCAGTGATCACCTCCCTCAGACGTCGCTGAGTCCAGTTTGGTCTCGAGACAGTCAGGAACCGTTCAGAGTCCAGAGGAGCAGAGCAGCGACGACAACTCTACTAACTGTCTCACAGTACACAGAGGACGAATTCATCCCAAGACACCAGGACCAGGTGAATAATACAACTCACACTATCCACTATTAGTTGTTATTTCTGTTGTTTTATATTGTTTCAGACTGTTCGGACTTTCCTAGCGTAACGTTAGCGCCTCTCTGAATACAACCTGCCAGCTAGCAGCTTTGCTATCCAGCTAATTCTGGCTGTCAAAACAACAGAGAGGAGCATAATCTGCTAGCCAGCCTCTCTTTACGAAGCATTATCACTCACACGGAGGCAGTATTTGGTGTATTTAATGACAGATAGGTCGACGTGGTAAGCTGTCAAAATAACCCTAAGCTCTCTTAAATAGTTATCTGGCTTCTTTGGGATGTGGCAGCTCTTGTTAGCGGACTAGCCAGCTCGCTAGCTCGGTGTAAACAAACCCTTATCATAGCCTGTCGATGGGCTGCAGCCTGCTTGTTATGTTATCTTTGACAACACAGCTCAGGCCAAATGTAAGGTAAGACATTTTTGCAACACCTTCAGGTTAAATACATTTTTTTATGAGTGTTGGAAGTATGAATTGTCGCTGCAAACAAGGAGGTAGTCTGGCTGGAGTTTTGGGTTTCTTTGTCTTGCTTGCTCGCCAATGTTGACTCCTCTGTATTTTGTTTATGTCTGAGTTTAGAGCATTGAATAGTATTTCTCAATTGGCTGCTATACTATATATATATATATAATATATATATATATATATATATATATATATATAGTGTGGGTAAATGTTAGAGAGAGTGTGTAATGTTATAAACAACAAGGTGCAAGTAGCTGCTGGAAATGCTCATATATTTAATCACTCGTCAGTCCTGTTTTCGCTTAGCTTGGTTCATGTTCTGTCTGAACACATTTTTTTGGTATCTAGCTTCTTGAAAAATGTGCTGTAAATCATTTACACTTGAGCAGCAGCATGGAGTGGGTTTGTACATATTGTTATGACTTTTCAGATCAAAACAACGCTTATTTCTGTAGACCCTACTCTGGACTATGCAGCAGTTATTTAAATGAACACAGTATATTCCTATATGCCACGCAATAAGTGCTTATTTTAACTTTATGCAGGTATGTGGGGACAAGGGATGATAACAATTAATCGACTATAAATTAATCAGTTGTTAAGAATTGAATCAAACATGTAAAATTTAATTGATCAATTGATAGGCTATGCAAAACTGTCAAAATGTAAGCAAAATGTGGCTGTGAGCTTTGATTGAGAAAAATGCATTTGGTATTGTATGAAATAAGAAAAGATTTTTTTTTCAATAACAATTATGAAAAGTTCTTATGATTTGGAACACTTGTAGGCACTAAACACATATTTCATACAGTAAATCTTACTGATTTATTATTGAGTTTTGCTGAACAGTTGCTCTGGAACATTTTCATTACTAATCAGCCATTATTTACAATTTTACCCTATAAATTTGATGCTTTCCACAATATTGAAAAACCCAGCAGCTATTGTCTAAATCTACTTTTTTGGTAACTTATCTTTGGTTTTAGCGACTCAACATGTCTTTTTAAGTCATACTGAATGCACTTACAGCTGTGCATGTATGCCCGTCCCTTTTCAGTTTTCTTCTGATTGTACTGTTTCCCCATGAAGCATGAGGTCACCTCATAAATATTTCATGTGTTGGGTAGCCGATAGCCTATTTGTCTTCAACCCAAACTTTATATGTACAAAAACACTCCCAGCCATCCCCTGGCTTTAGATTAGCCCATGGATATTTCATAGAGTGACGTCTTAGCTGATATTTGTGTTGAAACCCATTTTGCATTTTTAATCAGTGGCTTCTTTTGCAGTTTGACCCTTTGGGGTTTCATAGAGTCATTATTTTTCAGTGCAGGTTTGCTCCCGTGCAACTGAACAGCACTGGAAACTTAAAATAGAAAACTTAGAACTGTGATCTGTATATATAATTACACTCTCATTTACTTCTGTGTCAAAATCCATTTGGGGATGCAAAGCAGATCCATGCATCATTTTTATGTAAAGCCACTATGCTCTAGTTTCGCACAAAGCACAATAGTCACAGTACCACAGTAAGTTTACCACTTGGAGTTCATCTATCTGAGATGTGTCTCACATCCTTCTGATTCATCCAACCCGGAAATTTGCAGTAATATCCTGCTTGAAGGTATCGATTTGCAATTATACAAAAAATGAATTCAGAACTTCCATTGCCTGAGCCCCTGTGTGCTCCCAGTCTCACCCTGCAAGACATGGCTATTGAGCAGTACGTCATGTTTTTCTACTGGAAGTACAACTCTCTAGAGAATTTAATGTATAATGAAGTCAGTCTTTGACAGTGTGCCAGCCAGAAGAGCAGCTAAACATAGCTTCTAAGAATAGTAGAGAGAACTGTCAGGGCCAAATTGATTGATCATAAGACTGGGTAGCTGCCTCTGTCTGTCTTTTATATTACTCGTCTTGTCTCTGTCTGGGCTTTCATCTCTTTTCTCACAACTCTTAAAACATGACTGTCTGTGTGGCGTACAAAACAAAATGAACAAAATATGCTTTCTCCTAATTGGTTTATGTTGTTGCTTAAGTGAACGTGTACCCGCAATAATATGCCCAGCCAAATAAGCTTGTCACCAGTTAATTACTTTGTCCGTATAGGCACAGTAAGCATCTTATGGCACTTAAGGCTTCTGAGCATAAACAGCATTAACTGACAGAAAACAAGCCTGTGTGAGAGTATGCGTGCTAGTTCCTGCAACTTGCATGTTCATTTCTGAATATGCAGGTGTTAGTTAATTTTTAAGCGGATAGGCAGACATAAGTGTGTGTGTGGACTGATTTCTGAAATCTCATACAAAGCACAAAGTCCTACAGGATGTCCTGTCTTTATACCAACAATAAGAAATCTTGCTTGGAAAAAACAGGAGTAAATGCTTTTATGAAATACAAGACAAAACCTGAGTCAGTCTGTATTTACAAAAAGCACCAACTTATATTCAGGAAATGTTGACAGTAATCTTAATAAAATGAGTTTGCAGACCTTTTCCTGAAGCTAAATTGAATTGTTGGTTAACAAAATATTTAATGGTTACCACCCCTCTGTTTTTTTTATTAAGCCTGCCTCATGTTGCAGAGACAGGATATTTTGTATATATAGTAACTTATAAAGTAACTTTAGGTTGTCTTAACAACAACATTTATGGTACCTATTTGTACCTTACCTTCCTATTTTTACCTGACCCAGCTTTGGATTACCACCCAGTGCTTGGAAACCACTGCATTTGGTTGCACTGCGCTTGTCAGCAGAGCCAAAAGCACACTGACCTTGTTGTGGTCTGAGTCTGCTCTGTGATCAGATGGTTGGTGGTTTTGTACCATTTAGAGACAAAAAGCTGTGTTTTTAAATGTTGTTTTGGTGGTCATTTGGACAGGATTGAACCAGTTTTTGTGTCAGCCCAGGCACTGTATAATATGGGATCAAGAACATTTACACATTTATCAGGACAATGGCAAACTATGGCAAACTCAGCAAACATATCAGATCAAGTTTCAGCCCTCACATTTTTCAAACTGGGTAGAGTTCACAGTGGATAACTTGGTAAAACTAACAGGCAGTGCAAATCTGTTTTACAGGGACATTTTATGTGGACATTGTTGCTTTTGCAAGTGAATCTAAGGCATTGCGTCTGTGTTGAAAGCGCACATTATAGAGGCACTTAACTCTTCTAGAAGCAAGTCATTTTTAAAATGTATTTGTTAGCATGTTCTGGCTCCATGTAGATGTTTGGGAGCGTGTTTATTTGATAGAGCGCTGTTGTAAAATGTGTTAGAGTATTACAGAGGTTGTGTGTTACCCTGAGTGTGTTTCATATCAAACCAAACTGTCGACTATGACAAATTGGCCCATCCTCTCCAGCAAAGGACACCTGAATGTCAACTAACATGTGACCTTTGCCTGTTCGTGTGTGTGTCATATGTAATGGTAATGTAATGTAATGGTCTTCTGATAAAATTAGGAATGTTGAAGGAATATCTTATCATGGGTACATTTAGTTTTAGTCTTGTACCTACTTGGTAAAATATTTCCACCTTATCTGTCAAGTGTGTGTATACTTGGTAGTATCTGTGCTACGTGGCTGCTTTTTTTCTGTAAACCGGGACTGAGAGAACAATGGTGTGTGTGTGTGTATGTGTGTGTATGTGTGTGTATGTGTGTGTGTGTGTGTGTGTGTGTGCGGGCGTGTGTGTGTGTGTGTGTTTGTGTGGTTCACTTCACAGTGGCTCTTTGTTTATGTCTCCATCATAAGACCGCTGGCAGCACCATCAGTTGTACCAGGAAGCTAACAAGGGGACACACACTTACACAGACAACTCAGATATGACACGTTATTGTTATTAAATTCTCGATAAAGTAAGATTATTTTCTTGCGGGTTTTTTTTATACTGTCTTATGGTTGAAAAGGCAGCTAGGATAGTGATTTGGTATGGAAAAACATGCCATACTGGCCTACAAATAGTGTGAAGTCTCTATCAATTATTTTCTCATAAAACAAACCCCACCCATGTGGAGCTGCAAGTAAGTTAAAGCAAACACTTTTGAGTGATTATTTGCACTGACTAGCCTTCAGGTGTAGCTGCATGGAGGCAGAGAATCGAAGGTGTGTTTTCGGTAATATCATGGTAGCGTGGGTGTGTACATGTGTGGTTATGTTTAAGTGCAGGTTTCAGTGTGATTACATACTTGCAGTGAACAGTAGAAGCAGTCATGTGGTCTCCAACAGCAGGTTTAAATCATTGTAAAGCTGCCCCAAATACAAAGGGATGCCTATACACCACCCCCTGCCATAGGAACACACGCAGCATTAAGCACCGTAAAGTGAACTGCACCACCACATGAAGAGTTTGACTCCAGAGTTGCCGGATGTGGCCCAGGTGAGGTTTCAAACCTGTAATTTTGGTTTGGATCAAACTGAAATGTCCAAAAGTCCAGCCCAAATGAGGGAAGAGTGAAAGGTACTACCCAGCTACTACAGTTCCACTCACCCTGACCTTTCAAGGCATAGATCTTAATGTTTGACTAGTACAGTGAAAGGAGAGACAGACATGACAGCAGGTCAGGAGCCACGTCAACTTTAACGTGTTGTTTAGAGGGCAAAGTGCGAAATGTGCTGTCACAGAAAGTCGTTATCTTATATAATGTGTTTGTGGCTTTTGGACTTATGTGAACAAAAAATAAGATTCTGCTCCCTGTCTAAGGTCAAAGTGCAGAAGACAATTTGAGCAGGCATGAGGGGGAAAGCCACCCCTTTGGATGACAAAAATATCAAAATTCATCCCCCTTGTTAACCTGTCATTCCTCTCCATCCTCAGAGGTTACTAATAGGCAGACTGTGGTGTAGGTCAGGACCCAAAACTGTCCTCTCCATACCCAGACCTTTAAACAAGTTTTTCCCTTGGGTTAGAAATAAACAAATCACCTTATGTCTTAGCATCTGTGCTTGCTGACTGTTCATTGCTGAATAAAGTCAGTCAATATGGCTTCTTTAAATTACACTGTGATGCTATTTACAGATAATTTAGTAGTCTCAGCTGATATTTTGAAGTAGAAGAACTGAATGGCAACAGGAAAGCTCAAAATGTCCTCATGCAATAAATAATAATGGAGACACATTTGCACCTCATTTGTATTATTTCCTTAACTGTTAAGGAAATAATGCAAATGTGGTGCAAACATGTCAAAAGTTTGCTTAAAATTGAAATAAAAATATTAGGTGCTTAACTTATGTCTGTTAGATTGTGTAAACCCTTGTTTGCAAAAAAAAGATGAGTAAAGAAAAGATACAGATCAGTGTAAACCTGTTCTGACTGTTTTTCAACTGATAGGCTTGCGTAACCTGTTTTATCACACACTGCCTCCTGTTGCAGGCGTCTGTCTATGCTTAAAAAAACAGGATCTCATGGAAAAGATCTTTCCCAAGATGGGTTTCTGTTTGAGATAGCATCACCTTATTGTTTAGGCAGCACTGGGTAAACATGTATTTAGTTTTGTAAACGATCACACAAAACTCAAATATCGTGCCTGCTGAAAGGTTATGAGAAAAAAATACACATATTCAAATTACAAATGAATCTGTGTATAGTGGAAATGAGTGTGTGACAGGCCAGGAGAGTTGAATGCATGCACTGCTTCCTTATGTTATATAGTGTTTGTTTTAAGACACTCTCGCTTTCTCTCTGTGTGTCAAAGAGAGCAAAGGTAATGATGACAAAGCAGGTGACAGGCCACAGGCCATATCTGACATTGTGACTCAGTGAGCACATGTGGAAGGGGAACAGGCATGTTGCTTAAAAGCCTCTAACATTCACAACACCAGATGTAGGAGCCTATGCTGAAAGAAGCTCAACAGAGAGGGATAGAGTAACATTGCTTTTGAAATGAATAAACTTGCTATACTGTGTGTCAAATGACATTATTTTAGCATTTTTAGTCAGACCTTGCAGATTTTAAACCACCTTTGTATCACAACAATATGGATACAAAATGAAGTATGGTAAACTTCCCTCCATCTTACCAATGCCCAGATCACCCTGCCAAACTCCCAATTTAAACGGGTGACATGAAACATGAAGGATTTAACTTCATAATTTCTGAATCCCCACTACCACTCAAACAAAGGGTGCGTTCATAAATTCAATCTGAAGTTCTACGCTAAAATAAGAGAACTGTTGCTGGAGCGCTCTATTTCTACAATTATTAACAAACAATTAAGCTAACAACAATTAACAAACAATTAACAAACAACAGAGTGCGGTGCTCTGGATAACCGAATGGTATACTCCAACAATACTCTGAATTTACGAATGGTCCAGTTTGCACCAGAGTGTGCTTTAGCACTCAGAGTGAGTATTTACAAATGCACCCGAATAGTACAAAAGAAAGAGACCTGCCCCTCCATTTCTGTATTGTCTATTTCTTGCCTAAAATGTTTTAGAAACATATCTAAGTACACTGTTAACCTCTAATATGAGAATTTGTGAACAGGAAGTGGGTGCCATAGTGTTTCCTCTTTTGTGAAAAATGGAGGCTTAAAAAACAAGGATCAACATTAAAACTAGGCAGTGCTCATGAAATGTGAACCAACTAGTGTTACTGCGTTGCCTATTTCTCGCCTCAAATATTTCAGAAATACATTTTAGCTTACTGTTTAACTGTAATACAAAAGTGTTTGTTATCAGCCAGTGGACATATTGTTTCCTGTGAAAAAAAGACAATCTTGCATTAAGTCACCCACCAGTGGGATTGTTTATTGGTCCCATGCGGTGTAGTGCATTCTGGTAATTGTAGGTTTTCTACCTCTTGAGCAAAAACGTATGCCTCAGTCCTTTTTCTGTGTTTTCTCTGGTCATGTAGCACAATTTCAAAATTATTTTGTTTTTTCTACTTTATATACAGTTTTATAAAAATAGCATCTTACTAGCAGTGAAATGTTTCTTTACATCTCAGGCAGTGTAGTTGTTGTAATATGCACTTATTAGTCTAAAAACAGAAAGTTTGAGGGGAATAGGTTTGACTTTATCTTTAATGAGACTGCTGTTGTAGTCAGCAGTGTGCATTTGACTTAAGTTATTGTTTTAACCTGTTGGCCTTTCCAGAACGCCTGTCTTAAATAAAGCACTAATTAAGAGCCATGTTGGTATCCAAGGGCTGCCAGTTAATAGGTTAAATAGGTTTACTGAGATTTGGGGGAAACAGTTGGCCTGAGGCAAGACAACAGAGAAAAAACAACTTGTTTTAATTCCTAAGAGGATTTTTTTTTTTTACAGTTATTTTATGTTTTATGACAGTTATTATAAATCTTGCTTTTTGGGTCTGTCAAACATATTCTTATGGGTCTCTAGTTTGCATAAGAAAGGGCTTTTTGCTCCAAGCAGTAAGACATAGCTGAATAAATTATCAAAGCATAACAGTTTTCACATTGTTTATCTGGGTAAAAATAAATTAAAAATGCTGGGTGTTAAACTATAAAATTAGATATATGTAAAACAGTTATACAGCTATTTCACTATACTGTGTGACCTTTGTCCTGCATTTATTTCCTACTGAATGAAAGTAAAGGGAAAATACTGCTTTCCTTCAAATACTCTATGGCCTACAACTTGATGTGTCATTATGCAAACACCCACACACTCATGCAGGCATAGTTGCATGTCTGACAACCAGACAACGCTGCAGAGCAGGTTTAGTGAGTCATATCTTCTGTCATATCTTAATTCTTTTTCTTGCACCCCCCACTTTCTCCTTAAGTTAGCAGAAGTGAGGCTTTCACCCATTTCTGCCCACTGTGGCCGTAGCCATGACTGATGAGCTGCAAATTCAATGTGGATCCCTGATCCACAGTATAAGAACCAGAAATGGGTACTTCTGCTTCCTTAACATTACGCTTCCACTTTTTACTTCTGCCCAGCCTCACCACTTACTCTTTCCCTTGAGGAGGAAAAAAACAAGAGAGCAATCCATTCCCATTGACATTTCTTTTCAGTTTTCAGTTGCTTTCATTTTCTTTCTCTTGTCAGTCTCTTTTTTTCATCTGAGTTCCTGTTGGATTTGTATGTTGGTTGCTAGGATTGATTTTTGGAGCCACCTTTTCAGGGATTTACAGTGACAATAAGTGACTCCACACATCTTTTGGAGTGAGGTCAGCTGTGTTCGTGTGTGTTAGAGAGAGAGTGTTGGTGTCTTTGTGAAGAGAAGACAAATCAGAAGATGGTGACAGTTAGCGTGAGGAAATGCTGCGAGACATGATTGTGTGGAATAGTGCACATGAATACATGACCTTGTGTAGACTGTTAGCATAGCATGTTAATGTGTATTCTAACCATTTAATGCTGGTTAGTTTAGCATAAAGACTGGAAACACAGGGTGACAGCTAGCCTGCATGGTATAAAGGCAGCAAAATGCCTGCCAGCACCTCCAGCTAACTAACATGTTATATCTAATTTGTTTAACCCTTTAAAACCTGGGGCCACATCACTTTTCTTGTGCTGCTTTCAGGCACCTTTCAAAAGTATTTAAACATTTGAAAAAATTTTCTGATTTCTTTTTTAGAAAAACATGGAAAAGTTAATTACATTTGTTATAATTATTTTAATTTATTTTTCTTTACAATATATTACTTTTAAGCACTTTTCCAGTTCCGTTTTTAAAAGCATTTTTTAAATTACAGTTTTTACAGATACATTTTACAAATTTCTGGTAATTTTCTTGTACTTCTTACTAATTTCTTGCTATTTTTTTTGGTCATTTCATCTTTTGTTGCTCATTGTCTTCTTTTCATGTTTTTGTTGGAAATCAAGCTAATTTGTTAAGTTAAATATAAATGTAAAAATAAAAACTGAAAAGGTTTCTAATCTTTATGCAAAGCTAAGCAGATGAAAAATGTAGAAAAAAGTATTTGTGTCTTTGGAATGTTTTTATTTCAGTGGAGTTCATTGATAAGTCAAACTACAGGACACATTAAGATTCTGCAAATATCACGGTGACTTGGACGGCAGAAAGGCCATGTGGTGAAAGAAATTATATATTGATCAAAGGTCACATCATTGGCATCAATATGTAGACGTCAATATCTTCCTTTATGTCAGGACAAAATCACTGAGGCTTTCAAAGTTGCTATTTCACAACATGTCATCACGACCTGCAAGACGTACACAAAATGTTCATTCAGCTGTAGTGGACCAACACAGTCAAGGTATCACTAGTATTGACCTGTGGGTCAAATCAATAGAATCAGTATTAAAAGCTCAATAGCGTCCAACGTTAACCCTTTGATACCTGAGAGAACTGGCTTGATTTCTTTCAAAAACATAGGAAAAGGGTAACCAGCAACTTAAAAAGAAATGGCCCAAAAATAGTAAGAAATTATTTAAAAGTTACAAGAAAATTACCTGAAAGTAAGCAAAAAAGTGTAAATAAAAAAACAATAAAAAAAATCAACCAAAAACAAAACAAGAAAGTGACCTTAAGAAAGTGCTAAAAAAATCTATATATTTCTCTTTTTTCTCTGTAACATGATTTTAAATGTATGATTAAAAGCATTATAAATTTAAGTTTCTGGAAATTTCCTCCCTGTTTCTTATAATATCTAATAATACCCCCCATGTAATTTTCAGATCATTTCCTTTTAACCTTTTGCAATTTCTTTTTTGCAGTTTGGGGGACATTTCTTGCCAAGCTGCTCATCATGTTTTTTCCCATGTTTTTGAAATAAATCAAACCAATTTTCTCAGATTTCAGAGGTATAAATGCCATTAAAAGCCCCCTAAATGCAGCATAATGATGTTGATCCAGGTGTTAAAGAGTTAACTGACAACAATGTTTATGGATGGCGTTGTCTCAGAGCTGGTTCACGATGCGAATAAAATAAAATATCAAAAATTAAAAGAGGAACTCACTGAGTTTACAGAAAGACTATTTCTATATTGCTGACAGCACAGAATCTTGATTGCTTGGTTTATCTATTTGGGAATGGTCTAAAAGCAATGGCTTCTGGGCATTTTCATTAGCCAAGAAAGGGAAGTGTTGCTCAAGGGCACACCAGTAGAGATTCAGAGTGAAGCGAGAACTGGTGAATCCTTCTTCACTGAGGTTTACCCAGCGGATCACAAGCCTGGTTCTGTTTTTGTCCTTTATGTTAGTTCATTTCCTGGGGTGAAAGTATCACTCTGGGGCAGTTTGATAGTATTTTCTGAGTTGCTGTAACCAAGCAGATGGCAAACTTGCCTTTGTGAATGCTTTGTTTCATGTAAACTGAGTGTGGAAAATAATTGAACCTCATACAGGGTCTTTAATAGGGAAGAACGGTGTATATGCAATGTCCAAGCCCCGCAAGTTGTGATCATACAGCTAAACTGCGCGAAACATCTTGATGAGTCATTTAGCATCCTGTTGTCAACAGACATTATGTGTCAGCTGCTCTCTCAGAAGTGAAACTTCAGCGTTTGGAGTTGGCTGGGACCCTGGGAAGCCCCATTTGGTTTGGGTGTGTGAATCAGTTTTTTCTCTGTATCTTATCTTCCATTATGGCGAGTCTTTTTTATCTCAATATGAGGTCAGTCTGTTCTGTCCTGCCTGTTCTCTATTGTGCAATTGGTTCTTGAAGGCAATGCCAATGAGTGTCTGTGTGTGTGTGCTTGTGTGTTTTATGTTTTTGTCACTCCCTTGTAAATGATATGACTGTAAAAGAGCACTGACAATCAAGCAGCAACAACTCTTATGTGTTCCAGGTGGCTCTGTTAGTCTGACTCATTGGATGTAGATCTTGACTATAAACCTGCAACTGGCTGACTATGTTTTGGTACCAATTTCAAAATCCCCTTCGCTACAGGAAACAAACACAAAAACCTCAGGGCTAACAACATAGGCGCTGTAGCTGACTAGTTTTGAAGATTTTGTTTTGCTTTCTGTAAATTGTTGTAAAGGTCTACAACGAATAGAACAACCTGTGAGCACACCTCAGAAAAAGTCCCAACTCCTTCTCACAGGACACTCATGCTCGATGTTGACCTGACCGATGTTCTGACACGACTAGTCGGGGTTAATTGCCACATGTTTTTTTACCCTGGCAGCAGCACGTGTCAGTGACAGTGACTTCACCCAATGTGCCCATCTGTTCCAATTCACAAGTGCCTCTGTGATGTTAGTGTGTAAATTTCTGCAACCAAAAGCAGGAAATATGGTAGTTTGTAAGAACTAGGATCTTGTTTTGTTGGCTATAAGCATAGATTGTATAAAGTAACGGATGTAGCCACCCCGAAATCACTCATTGGTTTGTGGAATCTGAAACCTTGAACTTAGCATTTTGGCCATTGCCGTTTTGAATTTTTGGAACCATATTTTGACAAGATGGTGTAACTAACCCTAATGCTAGCAGCTATCTTGGTTTGCACAGTGCCTTTATATCTATGGTTAACTGTAATATTGCTAACTTTTACTTGCGACAAACAGGCTTAAAACCATTACAATTAAATGTACTTATTGGAAGAACTGAACATCCAACTCCTTGGGTCTTCAAGTACAACCAAGCACTAAAAAAAGATTTTTTTAGGCAATCAAAATGTTACAGTGAACTTTGATGAACTGAAAACACACTGAACTATGACAGTTAGTTACAGTAATGCCTGTATTCTGTGAATCTTGAGAAACGCGATGGTTACATTACCTTACCAACATCACAGTGGTAGTGACTTATCAGCAGACCGCACTCACTGTGCTTAACGTTGAGCCTTAATAACATTGAATTGGGTGAATTTTATAAAAAATCACTTGTCACAAATGCTGAAATAACTGTAGAGATCAGACCGTCTTTTGTACAAGGCTGTAAACATGTTTACTTCTGATGCAAAGTTGGGGACAAGTGCAACAGGAAACAGGAAGTTATTAGCAGGAGTTCATTAGAAAGGCAAAATAGCAGAAAAAAATTTCGTGAGAAGAAAGCATGGTGTAGTAAATAAGTTCTGTGCAACATGTTTTAACTTGGATGTTCACGCTCATACTCAAAGTCAGAAACTGCAAAGACAGAGAAACTAAAAAACACAGATGATAAGGTAGTTACTCAACGCTAAGAAACAGTAGGAAACTGACCAAACTCTTTCTCTCTCTCTGTACAGATACGTGCAGAGTTAGAGAGTCACGTGTGGTCATCCAAACAAGTCTCTGTAATGTTTTTTTCTTTTTCCCCTGCTTCCAGACCCTTATCAGACCCACACAGAATGAAACTTCTCAGCTATTTCAATTGTCGGGAGAGCTGTTTGTTCTTGTGTGGCAATCAGGCCACAAGACTGTTATCTTGGGAATCGACTACAGCTGCAAAAAGGCCCTATGAAAAGTAGTTTATTCCCCTTATTCCCTGGTTAATATGGGCCCGGCATGAAATCTCACTTTTCATCATGACAGAAAATGAGGGTGCAGTTACTCAAAAAGAGCGTCAATGTAATTTTCAACAATAGTCGATCGGGGAGAAAGAGGAGGGAGGAAAAGTGGAGAGATTGATTGGACAATCTCAGAGTGTAGAAGTGTTTGATTTCGATTAGGGAACTCGCCCAAAGGCCAGTCATCTCACAGTTCAGCTCAAACAGTCTTCGTCATCTTCACAGCATACAATACAATAACAGTACTGTCTGATGGTCGATGTCATTGGGTTATGAAACTCTCTGTATTTTTCCTATGGCTCTTTTAATGATTGTCCTCTGTCCTTTTCTGTTGTGTGGTCTTGTCTCTTTGTCCCATTACCCTTCTCTTCTCTTTTTCGGAGCATGGCAATGTTCTTTCCCCACCACCAGCTGTGGTTTGACATTTTCTCTCTAGTTTGAATAACTGTGTTTCCTGGAAAAGCGTCATGTATATGAAATCACTTACAACACACTCATACTCTGTAAAATGCTGCTACCACTGTTGTAGTATGAGTAACTGCAGGGGAACAGAGGCTTTGCCAGCTTCACATGACAATCCAACAGTAATCAGTGTTTTCATTAAAAAAATCTCCCTCTAATCGATAAAGTAATAGTTTACTATATTACCTCATGGAAGTACATACTGTGGGGTTATATGACGAAAGCAAGTAACAGGTCAATGTCAGAATAATGTCTGTTTTTCCTATGATATCAAGTTATTTTTACTTTTAGGATGGCATAGGATTGTAGGGACACATAAATCATCATAGAACAGTTGAAGTTAGTTGGAGGGAAAGGGGTGGGTTGTATTGATATTATACCGATATCACGTTATGAGATTATATTGACATAGGTGTTTGATTTTGTAATACTTAAACTTAAAAGAACTTAAAAGACTGTTGTAGCTGTTCTGTTATTTGCCTTTAACCACTTAGTCATTATATTCACATTATTGATTAGGGCTGGGTAAAAAAACTGATTCATCAATGCATTGCAATATGTTTTTCGCCAATTTAATATCGATTCATAAAATCCTGAAATCGATTATTTCCATTGTAATGACGCCCCGCTCCCGTGGGGGCAGTGTGAGTACCGCCAGAGTGTGATTGACGTTGTTCAGGGGCCCCACTTGACCCCCTAACAACGTTTGTTGTTTATTCATTAAAATGGTGACAGTGGTGCAAGGTGGCGTTGTGTTAAACTCAGCGCCGACAACATTAAAAGCTGATGTTTGCATACACGAAGTCCATAGTTGTTACGTCATGTGTGAGCCTCGTGAGTCAGAGTTGAAACACTGTAACAATACGACAAACCTACGTAACCATTTGAGCCGACACCGCGCAGATGTTTGGCAAACTGTTGCTAACGCTAAAGCTGTGGATCACACACTAACGCAGGTTGTCAAATCCTGCATACGTGTTTTTTACTTCTGTTAAGTTCGGCTCAGGCAAAAATGTACACTTTTCTGTGCTTTAAATTTATTTTAGTTCTAATTTTTATTCAATAAAAAATTATGTAATGGTAAAGTAAGTTCAGAAGGTATTCTAATGAATTATCAGGGTATTTTCAACACACATAACTGAATTGATATCAAAACAACTGGATCAATATCAAAATGAATTGAATTGAATGGAATCGTGACCCAAAGAATCGAAGTTGAATTGAATTGTGAGGTTCTTGACAATACCCAGCCTTATTATTGATGATTATTTATCAAAATTGTTTTAATATTTTTAATATTTTGTGATAATATTAGTTCTATACGTTGTCTTTAGATAGGCCTTTTGGGTATATTGTTTCTACACATTGCACTTGGGGGCGTTGTAAACATTTACACTGAGGGCCTAAAATCTGACACTTTTAGTAAAAGATAAATATAACAAGGCTTTAACGTGACAGCAATGGCTTTTCTTTTTTTAGTTAGTAGCCAAGAACAGCAGAATAGCTGAGAAAGCAGGGCTGGTACTGGTGTATTGATATTGCGGAATCATTTTGAGTATTCAGGATCGCTAGGTTTCAGTAAATAACTATTTTTGACAACGTTAGTAGATATGAAAACGTCTGAATTGTGTCTTTGTTTTTTGTGGGTTTTTTTTGCCTCCTACACAGATTGAACCAGCGTTTTTCACATCCAAAAAGTGGTGCTTTTTTGAAAACAGTTTGATGCCAGTGTCACACTATAACCTGGACGGAGAACAAAGCTTTTTTGAAAATGATGCTTTGAATGATGGTAAAACAGGTGCTGAGTTGCATTAGTGTGAAGAAGCCAACTTTCTGTCACCTTCAACTCTCTGAACTCTGTGATTTAATGTGATCCAGTACAGCAGAAGCAATCGCTTGATGTCACTTGTGAGCTCTCATCCGTAATAAGTAAAAAATTTAGGATATGGTTTTATTATATGAAGGTGACTATAGTTCAATATAATGTATGCGTTACCTTGTCCTTTACTTTAGATTCATCGCAGCTCTCTTGCTCCCTACATGCTTACATCAGCCTATTACAAATGATGTCTTTAGCAGTCTGTGTGTGTTTACAAGTACATGCTCAGGTGTGTATGTGCATGCCTTTGTGTTTTCTCAACCCCCCCCCCCAGGGTGTATAATTCCCTGATGTATGTTTGTGGTAGCGCAGGGGGGTGGTTTAAATGAAGTGGTCCAGTGCTCGGGGGCACGTTCACACTGGCTCGTCCCCTCTGGAGCGCTGTGTGTGTATTCAAAGCACACAGAGAAAACAGATCTCAGCAATGTGAGACCTGCTGATATAAATGTGCAGCTGCAGTTCTCATCATTTATGGTACATTAAAGCTTCGGCTGTGTGAGTGAGCATGTGTTTGAAAACAAACTGATGTGAAAACTGCATAATATAAATGGGTCTAGGCCAGGTACACAAGCATATTTATCCTTATGAAGGCCAAAAGGATATAAAAGCAAACCTTCCAAACCAAGGACTTCTCAGTAGGACCTTTTATACTGCTCACGTGTATCTCCGAGTTTAGGCTGTGGTTAAGGTCCTCGTATGTTTAGTAACAGCACCTGCACACGTTTACTCCTGTTGCAGTCATGAGAACTTGCTCCTTTAAACGATTTGTCAGAGTTTATAGCTCTGTAGCTGCGGTGTTGCAACCAGTCAGTTTATTTCTGATTTATCAAAGAGAAGCACTTCATGTAACGGGTGCTGAATAAGACTTTTTTTGTTTTACCAGAATTTAACCTAATTCTAGGGCTTTAAAGGGGAACACTTAAGTAGGGCTGCACCCGAATGGCTGTTCAACAGAAATACTTGACTATTTGTTCCTTTTTTTTAAGAGAGAGTTTGAACGCGATCGACAATCAGGGTGACAGTGACAACATTTTTGCCAACACCAGATAACAAACAAAATCCTTAAACTATATCATATTAAAGGTCAAGTGTGTAGGATTTAAGGGGATATATTGGCAGAAATTGAATATAATGTAATTAGTTTGTTTTCATAAGTTCATAATCACCTGAAAATAAGAATAGTTGTGTTTTCATTACCTTAGAATGAGCCGTTTAAGTGTTTCCCACAGTTTGCATGTTTGTCCTTTGCATCATTCTGTATAATTGATTATTTACAGCTGATCAGGTCGTATCTATGGTGTTGCAGAGACGAGTGGAAGGAAGGTGTTTTTGGAATTAAGTATGACCCCAAAATTATGATGATCATTATATGCTCCTGCTCAAAAGTGCCAACTATCTTTGGATTTTGACTTGATTTGATTTTGGTTGTCATGTCCCACCTTGCTTTTCAGTTTAACAAGCTTGAATTCTGAATGAAGTGATATTGTGTTACATTTCCCTGTAAAGCAGAAGGCAAACTGTGAAGTGATTAGAGAATGATGAGGAGAGAAACAAAAGGCATTGTAAGTTCTCAACGGGGAACATATTTACTTCCTGTGTGCAAATCTCTTGTTCCTGTCCTTGACACCTCTTGTCGCTAAGCAACTAACCATGACAGCAAGTTGGCAGCTTCTAATTGGTTGCTTATGTTCGTAGATCCAGTATTTTAAGGCCTTGATACCACAGGGAACTTTTTGAAGTGATAAAGATAAAGCAACAACAACAGTCATTTTTATCTTGAATGCAGAGCTGCTTTGAC
The DNA here is from genome assembly GCF_008729295.1 of Plectropomus leopardus. Classification (NCBI taxonomy): domain Eukaryota; kingdom Metazoa; phylum Chordata; class Actinopteri; order Perciformes; family Serranidae; genus Plectropomus; species Plectropomus leopardus. The sequence goes on from NC_056484.1 coordinate 11,429,971, forward strand.
TCAGTGAACTGCAGTGATGTACCGTATCTGCAGGATACTCTGTCTTTTAAGGGGATGGTATTTGTGACCTTCCAACTGTTAGATTAGGCCTACACTTTCATATTTTTAGTCTGGCAGTCAGGCCTAAATAGAAGACTTCCTAAAGCATTGGGTGTGATTTATATGATAATCCCAAATTTTACTGCGTCTAATTGCTCAGGTGTGAAACTGTGTTCATCATTAATTTATCACAGGCTTATATTTTTTATTGTTTGGGAAAATGCTTCAAAGTATTATCTTATTACTAAAAATGAAATGTTTTGACACTTATGTCTGGATTCTTTCCACAGTTTTGTTTTGCTTGGATTTTATTATTGTCATTTAAAATTGAAGGATAAACAACATCATGTAGACTTTCTTTTTCTTGCTTTCTTTTTCCCACCATTTCTACCTATCTTTTCTTTCTAACATCCCCTCTCTTTTTTGTGTGTCTCTTCAGCTTCGTCCCATAAAGTCCTAAGTGAAGACATTAGACCATTCCAAAGTCTTCAGGTTTGGTCTCGTCCAGATTTGGTCGTCTTCATCCATTAACTCTTCGGTACCTGGAGGTCGGTCCAGCGTTTCAAGCTGGACGGAGGAGAGACGAGTGGGGCCGAGGGCCCGGCCTTTGTGCTGCGACACAGAACTTCAAACCTCATCGAATCCACGACAGATACAGCGCCTACAGATCCCATGAGTCCCCGGGAGAATGCAGACACGCCAACCTCAGGTTCTCCAACCAGTCACCTCAGCACCGCAGAGTGCCCCACACACAATGGAGTGAGTATGCAACACACACACATGCTGTCATCTGGTTGGTCAGGGCCATGTGGTGCGGTATGGTTCGACTGGTCACACAGTAAAACTATCCCACCAAAACACACATGCCCTCACATGAATAATTAATAGGTGTTGTTAGCAGGGAAGTATAATATTCTGTAACTGATGCCGACCAGCACAGTCTTTCAGTGTTATAGTCTTTCAGAAGCATAAGCATTAACTGTGCACTGTAGTTTTTCCCCGAATTAAAATCTGAATCGCACACGCACACACACTGGGCCTCTCAGATGTTTGTTTGAAACCATAATTAGTGTTGTGGTGTAATCCCTCGACCACAGTCTGCTGCCTTTGTGCATGTAAACATGATATGTTTCTTCCTTTTGAAGACTTAATATCATTCCACAGATTAAAAAAATAGTAGATTTAACACTAGAGTTAATTAAACATTAGACAATAATTTGACCTCACGTTGAAAAGAAGCTTTTTTTTTTTTTTAGTTAAAAGCAGATTAAAATTGAAAGTGGGAAAAGACATATTTTCAGCTTCCCCCCTGGTGTTCTCAAGTGGTATCATTGTTGGAACTGCAATTGCACAGTCAACCAGATCGCTTTCCATTTTCCTCAGAGCTTCGCAACTACCAACAATGCAGGATAAACTGCACTGTGTTTTCTACAGTTACTTTGGTTGTTCCACCCTCCGCCATTTTCATTTTTTGGGGATAGTAACTGCAAAGAACTTACACTGATTCTCTGTGGTAACTGGAAATGGCTACCAATATCTACCACAGTAAACAAAAGTGCTGTCCTCTAACTTAGATATCGCACCCAGTGACAGTGAAAAGGAGGCTTATAGGGAACTAAATTAAACACTGGTGGTGTCATTATTCTAGCCATTACAGTGTGCAATCAAAATTTATGTCGTAATGATAAGTTAAAGCAAAAAAATTAGTCTGTTTCCACTTTGAAGGTAGTGGTTCAGGAAGGTTTTGGGAAAACGTGACACTCTGGTGAGGGACTTATCAGTAGAGCCTTGAGCTTAGAGACATTAATACATACAAATATGTGAAAGCGATATCAAAACTTGGCTGGATTTACACTTTCTCATTCTCAGCAAAGATTGTTATGTTTGGATAACTCTGATTGTATTCTTGGCCCTTCTTTAGCTTCTTATAATTAATCTTTTGTCATGAGTCATGGTTGGACTTTTGACAGCAAATTTGATAAACGGATAAGTTCAGTTGTCAGAACTAACTTTTTCCATTTAGAAGTTTAGCAGAAGTAAAGGCCTATTTTAAGAGAGTTATTCATGATTTTATTGCCTGTCAGTTAGATAGCTGTAATTCTTTGTATGTGGCTTAACAACATTCGTCTCTTTGTAGTGTGCAGTTATTTCAAAATGCAGCCACTCGTCCTCTAACTGGGAAAAAAAAAAGAGTGACCACATAACACCAGTTCTGGCCACCCTCCATTGGTTTACTGTTCATTCTAGGGTTGATTTTAAGATTTTATTGCTTGTTTTTAAGGTTTTAAATAGCCTGCTGCTACCTTATTTAGCAGAACTCTTGCATCTTCATACTCCAGTTAGAGCATTGAGGTCCACAAATCAGATACTGCTGGATGCTCGCAGATCTAATTCTTAAAACAGTGACAACCAAACCTTTTCTGTAGCTGCCCCTAATCTGTGAAACGGCTTACTTATTGCTTACTTAATGTAATAACATCTCAGACTCTGGAAACATTTTAGTGGCTGCTGAAGACTCACCACTTTCTGTTGTCGCTCAGTTTGAGTCAAGCTTTACATCTTGACTTCGTCCTCTTTTTTGTACAATTCTTCCACTACTACTACATTTGTTTGCTTTTGTTTTTATTAGTTTTGGTATTTTGAACTTGTTAAGCACTGTAGTCCACTGCAGTTTTAAAGTCTCCGTGCCTGCAATAGCCATAGCTGGAGGCTATGGCTATTGCTGGCACATCTATCCATATGTATGCCCTGTCTAAACTTGGCATAAATGTCCGCTTGGAAAACTGTGACCTTGCATCCCTCTTATTCTCATGAACGCAACATCTAAAGAAGTTCTTGAGGGAATTTCCTCAAATTTTGCACAAACTTCCACTTCCAATAAAGGATGAACTGCTTAGATTTTGGTGGTCAAATTCCACTGTTACCTAACATGTTTTTGACCATAGCTCAAGACTGCATATGCTAATTATGACAAAATTTCCCACAAATTTCAAATAGAATAAAATGAAGTGATGACATTTTAAATCCAAAAGGTCAATGATAGCTGTGACATCATAATGTTTTACACTTCCCTGGTCATTATTAAAAACATCTTAACTCAGGAACAGAAGTGATAATTCTAGTTATTAAATTTGCTATACAAATAAATGCAAGTTATAAAGTGAAACATTATCAATCTTCCAGTGAACGGCAATAAAATGTTAAGTGGAAATAATATTCACATGACTACCCTTAAAACAGGCATGGAATCTTGTGTACTTGATTATATAAAAGTACATGAAGAGCATGAGTTATGTCATTAACAGAGGAAACAAGGAGCTCAGTCCACCAACATTGTGCAGATAAAAGCTAAAAACAACGCAGACTTTAAATGTATCTACTTCTATAAACAAGCACCATAACCAGAGCAACTGGATGTTTAGTGCCTTGCTCAGGGGCACCTTAGAAAGAGTTGCTGTAGGAGAATAGAGCATTACTGTGACCAGTTTGTCAGGTTTTACCAGCAGCTTCTTGGAAGTTGATTCTGTACGGTTTGATCATGGGCCTGTTTCCCAAGCTCTCCAGCCTCCACCACCTCCTTATTATCGACACCCTCACCACCTTCAAGGCTTTTCAGACTCGACGATGACTCATTCTGTGCCGTAGTAATTAACAGCGCATTATGATGGGGTCGGCTCAGCCTCGCCTGATGTTTGGTTTTAGTTCCACTCGAAAGTGATGTGGATATTGAATGAGTGCAAGATTCACAGCCACTAAAAATAAACCTGTTATGTCGATATAGAGACGTCTTCCTGGAAGGAAAGCAAACACATTATCCAAAAAATCTGTGTGATTAGCATCCCATGAAAGCAATCTATCGAACTGATCAAACAAATATGCCAGACGCTCTTCCTCAGAGGCATCACTTGTGTTCCCGTTCAGGCTGTGTGTGTGTGTGTGTGTGTGTGCGTGCGTGCGTGCGTGTGCTTATACACACAAAGCTACCCAACTGTTGTTCAGTGTGAAAGGCTATCAGCACGCAGACGTTAAGCTGAAACACAATAGTGTTCGTGTGTGTGCATTGTGTCGGCTCGTGTGTGCCCTTTTTACCTGCTGTAACACAACACGGATACCTGAGAGGACGCGAGGGGCCCCTTGACCCAGTCAGTGAGGGCTGTCTTAACACCCCACAGGCCGCCCTTTGCATTTTTCAGCATTTTGGGGAGGTGTTAGTGTGTGTCTCGAAATGTGTTTGTGAGTTTGTCATTCGGGTTTGCTTCACACATCCTGTTTGATGCCACTTTTTTTTGTCTTAATGTTTAATTTTAAAGACTACAAGGAAGATTTATTTTTCCATAAATCATTTTTTGATTTTTTTCAAGTTTCTTTTTTTTGTTTCAGCTTTTTGAACTTGTTTCGGCATGATTCTTGTGTTTTCCTGATCACACCCCACAGTTGCAGTTAAGAATTTGGAAACAGTGGCCATTTACTTGCCAGCAATCTGAGCCTGCTTAGTATGAAATATTTGATATGGGAATTTGGTCCTCAGAATTGTTTCAAACAGTTACAACGTGTCACAATGATGCCTCTGAAACGTTATGGTTTTCAGTTATATCTCCACTGGTGATCCATACCTGCCAAACTTTCAGCGTCATTGAAGTTTGAGTGTCTTTTAAATTGTTAAATTCAATTTATGTAATCAAGTCTTGGAAGTATTTAAGATGGCATGAGCTTTAGGCGGGTCACTTTCAGTTGAAATTTTGTGCTAATACATCTAATGAAAATTAGATTTCCAGGAGAGCGGAGAAACGATCCAGCTGAGAACTAAAGAGAGCCAAAGAACCCAATAAAGTAAAGTGAGTTTTACCAGAAAATAAGAAGACTGCTGTGTCCTTTACACAAGGCAACAGATGCTTCTCTGTGAACATGCACAAACTTTGAAAGTAACTCAACACATACTTGGCACTCAGCTGTGGAATTTTATTACACACACACACACACACACACACACACACACACACACACACACACACACACACACTAACAAACAACAAAACAAGGGAAATACCAATAAGCAGTGAACAAATACTAGCGAACAATGCTTGCGATTTTAGACCTTTGAGTCCTCTGAACATCCTCTCTTTGTGCCGAAGGTTTTTTTGCTTTCATGAATCGACGCCCAGCCTCAGGTGGATCTGACATCCAGTTTCACTTCCTCTTATTGTACTTGTTATCATCAAATTATTCTAGCTTTCGTGATTGTAATGCCTTGAACTCTCTGACATTATAATGGTAAAAACCTGAACTTTTAATGCTGACATGCTGCTACAGTGGAGAGGGGGGTATGTAAATTCATTATTTTTTCAATAGCACAACAAAAAAACACTTATAGTCATTGTTTTTGATAAATAACCTGAGTTTAGGGTTGTGGGCTAATATATTTACTGCATATACGAGATAAATGATGATGATAAAGGCTCTGGGGGGCAAATCAGCGGATAGTCAGCGGATATCTGGGCCAAGACTTCCTCTTCCATGTGCCACCCTCTGACACTGTTAACATGCACCAAATATTCAGTTCTTTGCCCTTATTCTGAAAAAGACAATATTCCTACGAAGCTGTTTACATGGCCAATGAAAATGAATATTCCACTATTAATGCTGTCTCTCATTCCTTCAGCAAACCTTTTTGAAAAGTTCTTAATTGTGATATATGAGCATATCCAAAAACCTATTCATGTCTGAGTCTTCCATAATGTTTAAATGTAGTTGTGTTTCTCCTTCTAACCAGAAATACAGGCTTTTCTATTGGTCATGCATCTCTATACCAGCCCTGAAACTGTTGCCGAGTTGGTTTGTGTATCACCCATCCATGACAACGCGTAGAGCTAATCTTAAACAGGCAAAATGCAGTGTGTCACAAACTGCAGTAAAAACCCCAATTGAGATGCATATTCCAAATGTTCTGAAAAAATGCTCCTATTATTGGAATAACACTGGCATTTCCCATGTCCTAATAGGAAAATGCTACAATCTGGGAATATGCTGTTTACATGACTGTTACATATCAAATTTGTAATATTGTCATATTCTGAATAATAGTTTATCAGTGTGTGTAAAGATAAAAGCATTTTTGTTTTCAACTTACTGCTTCCCCTCTGTTCTTTGTGTAGATTTAATAAATAAAATAGATAAGGATTATGTGATAATTGTCCATAGATAATTTGATAACACCCTACACAATCAGCAGACTTTAGAAATCCCTCAGAAAGATCACATTAAATGGGTTTTTAAAATCTCTCAACACTGCAGGTGATACCTTGCCCCAGTCCGACATCCATTCTCCTATCCAGTTACACAAGAAATACTAAAACAAGAACAAAAACAACTTTTAAGTGGCTTTGAAAATGCAGATCTTTGATTTAAGCCCTCCAACTGTGACCAGCTCGATAAACTATCTGTGTTGCCATGCTAATGCAGATTTTTCATGCCCTCCTCATGGTCACGGGCAAGAACAGAGAGAATGGTTTGTCTCAGCACAGTGTCTGTTTTTTAGAGTTTGGCACGTGTGTGTGTTTGGAACATGCTGTCCGTTTTTGAGGGTCTTTGCATGTTTTTCCAAATCGGTCCCATGAGAGCATTGTGCATGTGTGAGTCACATGTTAGATGTCTCCGTCTGTGCTGTGCGGGGGTTACAGTGTACAAGGGTGAGCTCTTCCCTCTTTGGTCCGTTGTAAGGTCAGACTCTGCTGTCATTGGTCCACAGAGTTTCAGCTGTTTCCTCATTGGCTGGCATCTGGTTCCTGGATCCCACCCTCCACCAAACTGCTTACATGTGACTTTGTTTATGTTCAATGTTTCGCCGAAAGATGGATGATTTTTCCTTGAATGTCTCGCCTCTCTCGCTCTCCCTTCTCAAACTTATCTTCCGCAAGCACAGCAGAGCTCAGCTGAACTAATTAGAGAGGAGGATCCTTCACAAACACACACATACACAGTGTTTCAGGTGTGTGTGCGCATGTGAACAGTCATTAGTCAGGCGAAAGTCATTAACCAGGTCTACGTTCTGAATGGTTAATGAGTCTGAGGGGAGCTGGATATATGTTTTTAAGTATGTGTGTGAGACAGAGAGAGAGATTGGTCTTCAGGGGCTTTTAAGAAAACTGCCTCATTTAATCTTTTGCAAACCGGTGCGTCTCGAGGGATTTCCTCGTTCCTCTCTTGTTCTCGTGTCTGTATATCATCCGAGACTGGCTGCTTAGTTCATGATTATGTGAAAAGTGTTGGAAGTGTCTGCGCTGTCATCGTCTGTCTTGACTTTGCTCTGCAAACACACTCTTTCTGTAAGATTTTCTTTGGTGCTTTATCCATCCTGATGTTTTTGAGCTGTAGTTGTTCTTTTGCTGTTGTGTTTAAAGGGTGACTTCTGTATTTTTCAACCTGGGACCTATTTTCCCAAGTTTTTGTGTCTAAGTGAGTAATCGAAACAACCATTTTTGAAACTGGTCCAGTATTGAGTGAGCAGGGCTGCACACCTCAATTACGTCCATTAAAAGTGCTTGTATTTGCACTTATAGGCTCAGATTGTCTGACAATATTATTAAAAGCATCCCTACAGAGATAGACCTTTTTGTTGAAGAGTAAGGTCTTTTTTATCACCAAACCCACCAGACTCCATCTAAATAAACAATCATTTTATTATTGTAAAACGCACTTCATTGAAAGTTGACAGAAATAAAGTAATACTTAAAAAAGTCTAAAGCAAGCATGGACAATGTAAGGTTAGTTATATTTTCAAGTATATTTAGTAAGATTCCTCCAAGCTTCCCTCAAAGCCAAATATTTACTTTGAAAACAGATTAGCTTCCCTCTAACAGTTTGAATGTGTTATCAAATTTGTTTAAATAAGTTTACTGATTCTTAAAGATTCCCTCAGGCTTTTCCCAGGAAATCTTTACCCTAGAAAACTGGGAACTGTGTGTGCTCTGCTGACAACAACAGAGAGGATGATTACCCAACACATGTGACTGTGGCTGTGTGTCAAACAGGCAGCCAGCCCTACTGCGCTGACCCCCAGACTGTTTTAGTCATACACGATGAGCTCTCAGAGTTGACGATGGACACTTCCCAGAGGGATGGGATCATATCCGTGACCACATTTTACACAGAGCGAAATCTGACTCCTGGACCTCTGCCTCAATGACTTGTTGAAAACTGGGCAGCTGAAGTTGAGTCACGTGCGGCAGACAGTCAGCAATCGTCCAAGTAACGTGTGTCTGAATGTAAGCACGAGTGTGTCAGGGATAGCCCGCACTCCTAAGAAACCACGGCCAAATTTACTCCTACAGTCCTTCTGTTTGTATCTTCTCTCTATGTTGTTATTAGATCTGATTACAGCAAATTTAGCTGAGCAGCCGACAGCCAAATGCTCTGCATCACCTGCTGCTAAACCTCAACACTGCGGCTTTCACAGTCTGGATCGAGTTTAGTGCAGCTGAACAGATGTTTCACAGGAGAAAATCAGTTTCTTCTTTATTTCTCAGGCTGGCAGCTGGTCATTTTCAGCACTGTTTTTTCTCCAAATATCTGCTAACACCCACAGCTTCCTCTTTACAGTGCAACCCTCTGTGTTTTATGTGGGACAAAGGCAGCCAAATGCTATATGTGCCACATTAAGCACAAATATATTTTAGATCAAAGCAGGAAATCAATCTGAGGCAGAACTGACTGTTTCATCTCTTTGATTTGTTGGTTTCTGTTTGTAACCAAAATCAAACTTAACCCCTCCTCCCTGCACTGCTTGTGAATGGGAAAGTTGCATTTGCTTTAATGGAAATGTAGATATTTAGCAAGCTAACTAAGCATCCGCTGGCATCTTCCTGTCTAACAGAAAACAGGCCAGCTCTGCATCGCTCTTAACTGCATCCTCTCCTTCAGTATTTGCCCACAAAAGTGAAAGTCAACCCCAAATTCACTCTCATTTGAAATGAACTTGATCCACTTGGCATTTCGTCATACTATATTAGTGTTTATCTGTGCAGCGTCCACATTTTTTTTTAGCTTATTCTTAATTCATGCTGCCTGTATTCATGCACCAGGTTTCTGCCTTTTTATAAAGTCCTGGCTTCACCTGCACACTGTAATTGACTTCTAAACACGATGAAACACATAAAAATAAAAAAAAATTAAAGGCAGAGGGCAGAATCTCTGCAGATAGATATACCACTACACACTCATAGTGGGTATAATTTTGTATAAGTCTGTGAAAGGTTTTTTAAAGAAAGTCCAAAATTACATGCCTTTAAATATCAATCAGTTACTTTTTTGAAGCCCACATGAGCTGCTCTTTGCATCTGCAAAAATAAGATCTACTGCACAGCAGTTATTTAAAAAGAAAATGTGTAATTTTAAAAGCTGCTTTGCCCGTTCTCTTGTTTCCTTCTTCCAAAACAGTGGTGAAGAACACCAGGTGCAAATGCAGGAAGCTGAGTTTTCATTTAAACAGTATTACCTGTTGTGCCAACTTCATGTCAAATTCTGAGAGCACACAAGGCCAAATTGCTTCGTTAAGTTACCATATGACCGGTCTGATAACAAGCAGTGAAGCAAATAAAAGGTTATTTTTTTAAACAAGAGTCAGGTGCAGTGCTCACATCACATAACGCTAACACGAATCACTTCCAGCAAACCTCAGGGAGAACATTGATGGCAGAACAGTACCACAGATCTGTTTTAACTGATTATTCTCTGGTCTAGCTCAGCTAAAAACACCAAATCTGTCAGCACACTAGCATGTTGTTCACTACCGATGTTTGTACCCGGTACTGACAACCATGGGTGGATTACATCTCTTTGTAGTAATATAGTCTCCATGTGGTTATTTTGTGTCCTTTTGTAGTCATTTTGAATCTCCTTGTGGTTGTTTTGTGTCTTATTGAAGTGATTCTGTATCTCGTTGTTGTTGTTTTGTGTCTTTTGTTGTCATTTTGAGTCATTTCTGCAGATCCTTGGCATCTCCTTGAGATCATTCTGAGTCCGTACATGCTAATCTGAGTGACATTTTACATTTTGTGTCAGGGGGCTCCCCTGGCATTTTGGGCTCCTCGGTCTGTGCCCTGTACGCTCATTTAGTAATCCATCCATGCTGTCAACATCTTCCCTTTACCTGTCTCTCCTCTGCTCTGCTCTGTGGACGTACAGAGGGGCCAAAGCGATACGCTGCTACAGAATAAATGTACAAGGGAAACAGTTATTTTGCAACTCATTTTCATAAGAACACATTCTATCTTTCTCCTCTTCACAAACGATTTTACAACTGCACAGCAGTGTGTAGAGGTTCAGTGAAAAGGTGGTTTCCAGTGTGAGTGTGGCTGATCATAAATCACCTAAATGTACAGGTCTGTAGGCTAAATGCTCCCCATCCATCTCTACCCTTCTCTCCCTATATACGTTGCTTTCGTTTTCCTACTTTATGTGTTAACTAAAGCGGTGTAACACATTGTCCTCTGTTCTAGTTTGCTCTGACACAAACTACTACCTACAGCGCAGGAGCTGCTGTCCTATTTCCCTGCATGTATTGTGTGCAGTGAGCATGTTATCTGTATGAGTATATCTTTAGTTAGTGTATCATCAGCTGTGCAGGTGTGATTGTGCGTGATTTAGTGATGGCATCTTGCGTACACCTAGAGGACACCCCATTGTCCCCCTGCACACACTCACACACACAGAGAAATTCACACCCTTCAAGAATAACCTCCACAGAGAGACTGGCAGCTTACACCTACATTACATGCATGCATGGGCACACATGAGAGGCTATTACTGACACACACACAAAGACAGCAGAGCACACGTGACTACTTGGCAGTCACCCAGATACCCTCTGCTCACATAGTATACTCAATCACTGATGCTCTCACACACACACACACACACACACACACAGAGTCGATGGCAGGTGTCACCTTTATCTCAGCTTTGAAACTGTGGATTTATGAGAATGGGGTTTTACAGTTGCTCACCTTCAGGTGTGATTGTTGTGTATGTGAGTGTCCCTTTCTTACTACACAAAGCTGCAGACTGAGCTTTATCCTCACGCATGATTAAGCAGAGTTGATACACTCGCACACGGCAGATGTCGGACTTTAGGAACCTGAAAGTGTTCACTGTGTGCATACTTTGAATGTAAATGTCCACATAAGAGACATCACGGTCAACACACACAAGCAGGGGGACAGTGCAGTTGGAGTGTATTTTGCTAGTGGGTCTTTAAAAAATGGGTTAGTCATGCATTATATATACAACAGGACTTTTCTCTCTTTCTCTCTCTGCTCTTGTTCTCTGGTCTATCTCCATCTCGCTGCTTTTTTCTAATTCTCTCACTCGTGTCTAGCTTTTGTTCCTCCCCCCTCTTCCACCTCGGGAGTAATAAAAAGAACAGAAAGCACATCTTTTCTAATCACTTCCTTTCAGCAGAATGTGGTGTGTGTGTGTGTGGTGAAGATTGTGTGTCTGCGTATATTTTGTGTTTACACGCCTCTTTGTTGTGTGCCAGCATATTATCAATTCCGTCCACCTGAATCCACACACATCGCAGTTTTTTTTTGTTTTTTTTTTGTGCATCAGTGTGTGTTCAACTCGGTGTGTGACTGTTTGTTTGTGTGTCAGATATGATGAATGACTGTGTATTCATCACGAAGCACGAGCCATATTAATTTTTTCCCCGACTCCCCAGCTGTGACAGCTATTGTGTTAGATTGAATTCACACTGTCTGTCTAATCTTCCATTTATAAATGGGACGGATGGTGTCAACATCTGTTCAATCAAAAATTAGCTGTTTTGTCCTAAAATATACTGAGTGTTTTAATTTTTGCTTGTTATAATTCTAATAACTTGATTAGGCTTCATACAGTTGGAGAAGAAACCGAAATTCACACTAATCAGTGTAATCAATTCACTTCTCAGTCCGTGCATTCATTCTCACTCCCCTCTGCTACTCTTGAAATTTTACCATTTCAATTTATTACTTTTTCATACTTATATAGACTCTTTAAAATAGGGCTTCCCAGTGTAGCAGACTAAACAACCCCAAGGTTTTTATGATAAATCTGAGGCGTCATAAAATTGTTAATATAATAAAAAGAAATCTTTCATTTTCTGTAATCATAGATATTCGGTTGTATAGTAATAGTACTATAGTAATATGAACATCCGACATTGTAACATTATATATATATGACAGAAAATAAAGAAAAAGCATAATAGGTCCCCTTTAAACCTATTACAGGGAGATCAAAAGATAATTTTTAAGAGGAGCACAAGTCAAAAAGGTTGAGAGCCAAAGCTGTAGCGCATTTTTTAAGGTCTCTATATTTATTCTGGAAGATGTGAAAAGATTGGTTGACATGGAAATGTGAGCACCTTATAGGCGTCATAGTTTAATAATCTGACACTTTGCAGCATACAAGCTGTCACAGTGACTGTATCTTTGCCGTAAATCCAAAACAATACTGACATGATGATTGATTGTCCAAGTTTATCGCTCACAGGCAGTTTAAAAGGAGCAACTTGAATACTTGCCCTACAGCCTCGAGAAAAATATGAATTTCCTAACACTCACTTGGTGCATTGAGGCGACAGCACAAAGAACACAGTTGCGGCTCATCACAACATCATGATTTCTGATCATATTCCACAGACTTTTGTCTTTGTATCACAAAGGCATGTTTGTTATCAAACATCACTGGTCAGCAGCAGGATATGCAAAATGATAAATGATGAACCTGAAAGGAAGTTCTCTTGTCATGTTGAATTTCATTTGCATGTGAGAGCAGGATAATGCAAGCTGGGAATCGATAAAGTCACATACACACACTCCTGAAGTGGAGCGGGTTCAAATTAAAGGGCTGACCTCGCTTTTGCAGTCACACTTCACTTCATTTTTTTAAAATCCCTCTGTCCTAACAACGAGTGTGTTTTTATTTCTTGTCAGAGTGTCCCAGAGTGCGACGAGGAGAGAAGAAAAAACGAAGAAGATGACAGAGGAAGAGGAGAAGAGGATGAGAGGAGCAGTGATGAAGGTTTCATGGGAATGACCCCGCTGCTGCAGGCGCACCACGCCATGGAGAGGATGGAGGAGTTTGTACACAAGGTAACGAACACACACTTACTGTATGGACACAGGCACACATGTGAATTTAAATTGCCAAAAGAAATATTGCTGCTGCATTCTGCCCCTTAACTTATCTATACAGACATTTTTGGAGTACTACACCTTTATATCTATTGCCCACTAAATGTGTTAATCTCCCCTGAGACTAATGTTAGTTTTACCAAGGATTTTTATAACAACACTCAATAAAACCAAACAGTAAAAGGAACCAATAAAACCATAAAAACCCAATTAAAACAAGATTTTTGTGTCCTGAGCAAACCTGTACTCGGGTATATCTTTTTTTTTTTGTAGTTTTTCTTTATCTCTCTCTATGTGCAAAAAAAATTATATCAGTACATTTTAGTTAATGGAGAGAATTTTTAGTTTGGGAAAAGACACAGTTATTGTGCTCTCCGTGGTCAGGATGGACATGCACACTGCAGTTTGAGCTACTCTCAGATGAAATTGACACGTGAGGTAGGTAGCTAGTAAAATTGATACAGTAACAGGTGGGCGTGTAGCTCTGTCCAAACACTTGCTAACTTTACCAAATGTGTCTATCTGTCATGCATCTTCCCTGTATGCCAAAGTGTCGGATGACCTGGTGATTTTACCCTCCACTGCCAAACAGTTTACCTGCACTTGGTGGATGGTGAATGCTAATTTCAGACCCTGCACGCACACACGCACACGCGCACGCACACACTTAGAGTCTGCTGAAATTGCAACCAGCAGGTTGTAAATTAGGGATATTAATCACTGGAGAGAAACTGTCAAAGAGTTCTCTCTCTCTCTCCTCTCCATTAGGGGTATTTGTGGTATCAGACTTCAGTTTATTTATTTACATCCCTTGACCCCGATACTGTTAATTTGACACTGACACCTACTCTACACTCTCGTGATCACATACTGTACTCCTCTCTACACACATTTGCACGCACGCACGCACGCACGCACGCACGCACGCACACACACACACACACACACACACACACACACACACACACACACACACACACACACACACACACCATATTTCAAGGACATCCCGTAAACAACCAGCTGCTTCTCATAAAGGAAAATTTGATTTCATTTTTTAATTAATGTTTTCCATTCACCAGCCTTCAGCTTGTTTCTCTAAACTTCAATATGATGTCGTTATTTGTGTCCTTTATTAACCAATCAGATGTGGGAGGGCCGGTGGCGCGTCATACCTCACGACGTGCTCCCCGACTGGCTTAAGGACAACGACTTCCTGCTTCACGGCCACAGGCCACCAATGCCTTCGTTCCGCGCCTGCTTCAAGAGCATCTTCAGAATCCACACAGAGACGGGAAACATCTGGACACATCTGCTAGGTACACACTCACTGATGCTCTTATTACCCAGATGGTAACATCCAGCAATAATGTCCCAACATAAACCCATTCAAGAAAACCTAAACTTTAGCCATACCTTAAATCTTAAAGTTTTCCTTTCAAGGAAAGTGACGAATCAACTATAGGCCGTTTCACTGGAATTTCATTGCTGGTAACAGCTTGTGTCTATGTTTACGTCCTGTCAGCTGATGTCATTCACACACACTGCAGAACATTCCAGCAGGAAATACAAAAGGACCCGTTCAGAGCATTTTTTGAGGAGGTCAATAACTTCACCTCCCAGTAATGTTGAAAGCTGGTTCACAAACTGAAACAACAGATGAACAAAAGCACACACACCACATTACAGACAGGACTGGGACTTGGGGCAGGTATATTTAGCACAAGAAATACAAGACTAATGAGTGAAGGAAAGAAAGAAGTAATTAAAGAAGTTAACAATACTTCTGAATTCACACATTCATACTGAATTCACACAAGAACTGAGCAGCTTGTGCATCCAGTAAACCTGCACAAATTAGCAAAAGAAATGCACTTCTAACCACGCTGCTAAGTAGCGTGTCAGTGCTCCTTTGCTGTTTGCATGCATTTAAATTAAGTAATATGCATACATTAGGCACATTATTGACCCTTTTCAATACTAATTATCCTTCTTGCAAAAAGAGTCTATTCCAAATAGATCGGTGCTTATAGCAACACGCAGTTAAAGTGAAATTACTTGTGTTTTCAGAGAGTTGGTGGTAACTGAAAAGCATTTATTCAAAGGGGTTTCAAGTCCGTCTTCTTTTACAGTCTGATGAGACTAACAGCACTGACAGACCAAGATATTAAACCCCAAATATGCTTTCTTCTGTCACATTTGAATTCCCTGCTGAAGTCTTGAGGAGCCTCGTCGGTCAGGACCTGTAGCCTCGTGGTCTGAAAATTTCAGTTCTTTTTCTGTCGTTGTTCTGCCGACTGTGTTCTTCGCCTAAAGACAACATTGTACTTGTCCTCGTGGATAATTATACTCAGCTGCAAAACCTTATGGTCATATTTGTGCTGTAATATCATTAGTGCAATATCTTCTGTGAATCAGACCTTTGGACGGGACAGATTGTTGTTGGAAGTGATGCACAGTTTATGGTGCTATCAGCAGCTGCAATCCATTGTTTGTGAATTTGCCAGTCAGTGTTTTTTGTTTCTGTAATCTGTTTTGAACCCGACAGCCAAATAACAAACTTATGTTAGATATCACACCGGCTAGCAGCAAAATCAGACTTATTCGTTTTTATAAGCACTGCCATGTCAAAAATTGAGCTGCAGGTTTGTGTAAGAAAACAAAGTCCTCCATTAAAGTCCATGGCATTATAATTGCTTTTTGGTGAGCGCCTTTATTTGTATTTGTGTTTTTCCAGCTTGGTTCTGAAGTTGTTTGTTGTTTTTACACTTTTAATCCAAAATTTCTATTTCTTTAACTGCTTAAAAATCTTCTGTCGTTTGACTTAGAAACAACTTTGTGAGTTTCTGCTCCCACCTAGTGGTTAAACAGAGATACTGCACCCATAAGCTTTTTTGATTTGAGGGAAATTGCGTTAATATTAAATACTATTGATGCTATTTGTTTCTTTTTTTTGTCTGTTTGGTTTTAATAAATAAGTGATGTGTGATATGTTTGTAGCTAAACATAAAATTGTGGGGGACAGCAGTGTTTGTTGGGGACAACATGTTACTTATCTTGATTAAAATTTAATTCTCTTCTTTTCTTTGTGTTTCTTTCTCTCCTCTGTCTGCAGGCTGTTTGTTTTTCCTCTGTCTGGGTCTCATGTACATGTTCAGGCCCAACATGTCATTTGTGGCTCCTGTCCAGGAGAAGGTGGTGATCGGGATGTTTTTCCTGGGAGCCATCCTCTGTCTCTCCTTCTCCTGGCTCTTCCACACAGTCTACTGCCACTCTGAGGGCGTCTCCAGGGTCTTCTCCAAGTAAGAAGCACACCCTGTAAACTCACAAATTTTAGTATCTACAGAGGGAAAATGTCCTGGAAGCCAAAGAGTAAAGCCAGTGGACATCTGCAGTGCCTGTAATCATCCACTGTGTGTTTGCAGGTTGGACTACAGTGGGATCGCCTTCCTGATCATGGGCTC
Organism: Plectropomus leopardus; assembly: GCF_008729295.1. Lineage (NCBI taxonomy): Eukaryota > Metazoa > Chordata > Actinopteri > Perciformes > Serranidae > Plectropomus > Plectropomus leopardus. Next base: position 11,446,646 of record NC_056484.1, read on the forward strand.
GTTCGTCCCCTGGTTGTACTACTCCTTCTACTGCTCCCCTCAGCCCTGCTTCATCTACCTGTTTGTAGTGTGCATACTTGGATTGGCCGCCATCACTGTCTCCCAGTGTGACTTCTTCGCAACGCCGCAGTACAGAGGAGTCAGAGCAGGTAGAGTGAGATAGTGGCATTAAGCATATCTTGTTCTTTAAAGCTGCTGTAATTGATATTTTATATTAGCAACGGCTCAAATGACCATGTGTGATGTGAATGGGGTTGCAAAGAAAGTGTCAGCATGGGAGGAACTTTTACTTTGTAAAACCTCAGGGAGATATTTTATTAATTAATTATTTTATATTCATTGTATGTGTAAATTTTCATTGAACTTTATATGAAAAAAGTTGCTGGGAAGTTGTTTATGTTTTAGTTTAAGTTTTGACGAAACATTTGAGTTCGTTTTATTCCAGGTTCTAAATTTCAACAGAAATATTTTCATTTTTATTGCAAATGCATATTTGACATCAGTCTCATTAAATGTTATTTAACTATTAATTAACAACAATTTGGGTTCAGTGTTGTTACCCAAGAATAATTCGATCGGCAGACTGGAGAAGGAAAGGAGAGCATCACTCCTTTATCCTTATATTGATGGGGAATAAACTGTGACGAGATCTGCAGAAGGTGTTTTAAAAAACAGTAGTCTATATGGTGAGCATCTGGATGTTTGGGCTCTAATGAATATTTTTGTAAACCAAGGCATGTGCACAAAATGTTTGTTTTTTTTTTTAAATGGAAAAATGTTCATTTTATAAAATATCTATATCTATTTAGACAGTGGTTTAACAGCTAAAGAGCCAGATATTTCACTCAAGAGTTGTAAAAGACAAAAATCAGAGCTGTGAAAGAGTGGATGCACATTCCCTAAAGGCTGTAAATGTCTCTGTCTGTGTTCAGGAGTGTTTGTGGGTCTGGGTCTGAGCGGCGTTGTTCCCACGCTGCACTTTGTCATCAGCGAGGGTCTGATCAAAGCGACCACCATGGGTCAGATGGGCTGGCTGCTGCTCATGGCGACACTCTACATCACCGGAGCCTGTTTGTACGCTGCTCGCATCCCTGAGAGGTTTTTCCCTGGCAAGTGTGACATTTGGGTAAGTGACTAACACACACACACACCACACACACACACACACACACACACACACACACACACAGCACAAAATATTAGAGATGTGTTTGCAAAGTAGAAGCCATTTCTCACTTTTCGTTTCCCAAGCTGAAGGGGCACTTTCTTCATCACATTTTTCTCCTCTACGTCACTCTGGTTCTCTCTCACACATGTTTAATTTATTCTTCTCCTCTGTATTTCTCTCTTTCCTAGTTCCACTCTCACCAGCTGTTCCACATCTTGGTGGTCGCAGGGGCTTTCGTTCATTTCCACGGCGTTTCCAACCTCCAGGAGTTTCGCCACAAGGCAGGAGGGGGCTGCACCGAAGATGGCACTCTCTAGTGCTCACACTCTGACTCAGTCATTCATTCACACACCTTTTTCGGGGAGGCACTGGCTCTAATAATATGCACAGAATTACATACACACACACATTAAACCTATGTCACACGCTTTCCCACCTAAACTGAAGACCAACATGGTGTGTCTGGTGTGTGTCTGTGTGTAATACACAGGATGCCCTCCCAGGGGGCGCTACTAAAACTGACTGACGAGGGTTTTTGTTCTTTTTGTCCCTCCGTCTGTCTATCCATCCCCACCTCCTCTGGCTCTGTCGCTTCGACTATAAATCCACTCCCAAGATGGCGGGTTTTATAAACTAGTTTTTGAGACTCTCCAGGAAGTATCTGCATTTGTTTGGGAGGGAGGCGAGGCTTTCAAAAACCTCCCTCAAATAATGTTTTCTTCTGTGTTGAGTTATGACATTTAAGAGTTTAATGGTTTGAAAAGAAAGCATAATTGTGGCTTTAAAAAAAAAAAAAAAGACATTTTCGGGTGGGTTTTTTGTTTGTTTTTTTGCTGAATGATGTTTTCTAAGTCACACCTAGAGTGCTATGAAATAAGAAGTGAGTGGATTTCTTCCATGATTGTGAAGGCTGCAGGGGGCGCTGTTGTGGACAGGGGTGGGCAGAGGGTTAATAGTCACTTTTAAAGAAAAGTAAAACAAACAAAAAAAAAACTTTTCCATGTAAATAAGATTTCTAAATTTTTGGGTTATAGATTTGTATGAAATATATATGAAAAAAAGAACAAAAAAATGTTATAATATGATGGCGAGAATAAATAAATATGTTCGATGGTGAATCAACTAAAGATCAGGAGAGGTGCTCCGGCAGCAAGGTGCAGCGGTGAGAATAATACTGCGTTCGGAGGAAAGCGCTTCAACTTTATGTGGTCTGTATATGCAAGGATGACAGGTGGAAATGAGGAGGAAATATACAGCACAACATCTTCTTATCCAACAAACAGCAACTTCAGAACTTGCTGGTATTTTGTCTCTAATGCAGGTAGGGAGTGATAATTCAAGAGTCACTTTTCTGACCTAAAAATCTTGAAATATGAACAAGGAGACAGCAGAACAGCTGTCCTCTACTCAGTTTTTTCCACTTTTCTGTTGACGACTCGGATTTGTCAAGCATCTCAGCGCCGCAGCACAGATCTCAAATCAGGCCGCATAAAAATAACTTTCTCATGTGAGTAAATATGTAGCCATTTTCATTCTCTTCTTACTGTAAATTGTCCGAAATATCTAAATATAATTTCCATGTCACCAATTTATTCTTTTCTATGACATGCCCTTAAATAATTTGTAAGATCACATTAAGGATAACTTGAAAATATTTTTTATAAACAAGGCCCCAAAGTCATATATATCTATATATAATTTTGGTAAAACTGCAGTATTATTACAGTACAGATGCAGTTCATTGTAGTCCTCCTCATTGGATACTTTCTCTGATTGGATTGTATTTTTAATTTATCCACTGCTGTTTATTGGTATAATTATTGCAAGCTTTAATTTCTCTGTTTTTCTTTTCTATTATTTTACGACTGTTTTTTTCTTCTTCTCATTTAGCCAGAGATCATGTGAGGTTAGGGCAGAGAGCACCAAGTCTCTCTTGTCCTAAAAGTAATGATAAAAATAATNTCTGATTGGATTGTATTTTTAATTTATCCACTGCTGTTTATTGGTATAATTATTGCAAGCTTTAATTTCTCTGTTTTTCTTTTCTATTATTTTACGACTGTTTTTTTCTTCTTCTCATTTAGCCAGAGATCATGTGAGGTTAGGGCAGAGAGCACCAAGTCTCTCTTGTCCTAAAAGTAATGATAAAAATA
>NC_056484.1:14598394-14641643 GCF_008729295.1 Plectropomus leopardus
CCTAAAGACATTTCAGGTGAATAGACAACACTTTTGTCTTAAGTTAGTTCCCTTACACCTGCTTTTGTGACATTTTTAAATATTCACATAATATAGCTCAAATGGAGACCCTAAAAATCTGAAAGCAACAAAGCTTTGAACTTTCAGGAAAACATTTTCAGTTTCACTAAGGTATAAAAATGATTGTATTGATGAAAAGAGAAAGTACATCAGAGCTGAAACTGTTTATATGAGTATTAGATAAGTGATAACAGTGTAGGCGTTGTATTGTTGTATTGTTACCATGCCCAAAGATTCAAAAGCAAAACAGGTGGCCAATAAAAACACCGCTTTTTTCCCAACTACATTATTAATGAAAATAGCATAAATGACATGATGTACCTGTATAGCTGAAGAGTTACTTGGGCTCTATTGCAATGATGTTTCCCAGTAGGAAACACATTGATTTCATGGTATTGACATTTTGGAAAATTGCTTAAAATTTGCACAAATTTTGGCTTGAGCTCTGTCCCTCCGCTCATATTTTCGTTTTCTCCATCCTCAAAGCATTACACCTCGGCTTTACAGCTCGATCAGATTCCTTATTTTCCTTCTTGTCTCACCTTTTCCCACTCTCCCTCTCCTCCTCACTTCCTCTCCTCGTCTTCTCCTATCTTCCCTCTCAAACTGTCAGTCAGTCCATCACATGCGAGTCTTTGTGCGTTGTTTTTGGCAGAACGCTGTTTAGTGCAACCATCTGTCTCCTACTTCTCTCTCTTTCTGTCTCTCCTCTCTCTCCTTCTCTCTCTCTCTCTCTCTCTCTCTCTCTCTCTCTCTCTCTCTCTCTCTCTCTCTCTGCCTCTCCTGTTGTCCCTGCCAAAGCCACCCATCGGAGGAGCTTTTTTCTGCTTCTCCTTTTAAAATCCTGGAAACCTTGTGAAGTCGTATGGCTCTATGCCGACGGGCGCGCAGAGAGAGGCTAGTGTCTGTGCGTGTGTGTTGGTGTGTTCTGGTTGTTGGGGGGGGTATTGATATGGGGAGAAGGGAGAGAACATCATCTTCCAAATAAAAGGAAAAGGCCAGCTGTTGTGCGAGTTTAGTGAACTGTTCTCATGACTTCCTTTTTGTCTTTGAATCCAGAAGATGGAGTGTTTAAAGTCTGAGTGTGCGCATGTGTGTTTGTGTGTGTGTGGGTGGGGGTGTGTGTGAGAAAGAGAGACTTCATTTGTGTCCTAGCAGCCCATGTCATATGTGTGTTCCATATGTATTACATGAATATATATATATATATATATATATATATTTATATATATGATTCTTAGAAATTATAATGATGTAATTCAGATGTAACTGTCTTGAAAGTGGTTCTTAAGGCTGCTTTGGGATTGGTTACACTGACACCGCTCTATTTTTAGCATTATTGTGAATATTGTGCATGTGTACGGGTGGTCACAGAAAAAGATGCCAAAGGTGCTCATGTTTTTTTCTCTCTTTTCCTCCCTCCTTCTTCCCTTCTTCCTCTACGTCCCCTTTTCTCCCCCCTTCTTCTCCCCCTCCTTCCTCAGCAGGTCCAGGGCCAACTCCCTCCGCTCATGATTCCCGTCTTTCCTCCAGACCAGAGGACTCTGGCGGCGGCTGCAGCCCAGCAAGGCTTCCTCATGCCCCCTGGCTTCAACTACAAGCCTGGCTGCAGTAAGTAACATCCACACACACTCAAAACACACGTACTTTCATAAATAGGTGCAACTTTCAGTGTAAAAGTACTTTCTATGTGTGATGTTTTAAATGTTTTCACTGAGCAAGGTAGAGTCTGACCATTTTCCCACACAAGGAGTGGGATTGTTTCCCAAAAGAGGAGCTCGCCCCTACAACAACATCTCTCTCTTAATAGAAAAAACAGTCCAAAATACACCCTTCCTGTTTACACTCTCAATCTCTCTCTCTTTATCTCTCCCTCTCTCGCTCAGTCCTTTTGGCTCCATCCTTTTGTCTTGTCTATTTTTTGATGTACAAAAGCAACAAAATACAGGCGTCCTGCAGGACATGTTTTTTTTTTTTTTTTTTTTTTTTTTTTGGCTATCATGCTCCGGCTGTGTGGCAATGTGTTGTTTACCATGATAGAGAGAGAGAGAGAGACAGAGAGAGAGAGAGAGAAAGAGGGGTGGGTGCTTGCCAGGGGATGCTGCTGGAATAAATGCACGGTGGGGGGGTTAGCAGAGGGGGTGTGGGGGGTGGTAATGTGACCTGCCCCAGGTTCTCCTCACATTAACACGGGAAGCAGCCAGAACATGTTTCCAATGCAGCGCCCACACACTAACACACATAGATAGACACACACAAATGTCCAGGCAGCCAGAGAATGCTTTGTGATATCACAAACACACACACATACACACAAAAAATACTTCAACACAGATATGCGAGCGTGCACACATTATGCTCGTGCACGCTCAGTCCCGCTCCCCACCACCCACCACCCCACTCCCTTAGAGTTTCACAGCTTCCCAAACAAGTCCATTCCATTTTAATTAGTGCCATCTTCACCCACGCCCACTGCCCACGTAAATACCCTGTCAAGTGGTGGGCTTGTCTTTTCACTGCCTCCGCCAACTCCAACCGGACTGGCACTCTGCGCCAGGCTGAGCCGCCCCTGAGAAAACTCTCTGGCAACTTTCGAAGTTGTTGTGAGTTGATGTAGTTTTGGTGCCGCAGCTCTAAATAGGACATGTGTAGCATTGTGCTCTGACATATTCTCACACCGCTTCATAGCTTTGAGGATATGAATAGATTTTATCCACACGTTATTATGGATTTCTTTGCACGGTTTGAACACTTGTTGACACAGTTATTCTGTCAGCCAAGCCATTGACCAGTGTTAGAGCTAAATATAGCTGTTTAAGTTTTGTGAAGACTTTTTATGATTTATTATAAATATTGAAAACTGAATTAGTTGTCAACAGCACTGAATTTACAGGTATGACATGTTCATACATGGCTTAAAAAACCTGACTTTTAAGCTGATTTTCACTTTTTCCTCTTAGTTCCAAAATTAAAGACACCCTAAAGTCCTGAAAGGTGAATTTTTATCTTGTGCACAGATGGCACAAGATTCTTCTACACACAAGTTATTATCTTGCAGGAACAAGTTCTTATCTTGAATGCACAAGAAAAAAACTTTTGTGTGCACAAGATTTGAAAAACAACAAACAACAAAACAAAGTTGGTTAAGTAAGATTTGAAAAAACAAACACAATGTAACCGCAACACAGTTTCCAGATAAGACACAGTTTAAAAAAAATTTTTAAGCACTTTTTTGAAGTTGTTTCCTTGTTTGTGTCATCAAGGTTGTTTTCTTAAACTTTAAGCTCCCTTCACAACCATTACACAGCTATTTTTAAAGGTTAAGTTGTCTCCCTCATGACGAATGAAACAGACTTCATGTTTAGAATCTCTTAACTGCTCCATTAAAAAAAATAAAAATGTGAAATCTTTCAAAAATTTAACCACAGTGGCATTGAGGACATTTTGCATCACTTTTCTCATTCTATCCCCCTCTTTGTCAGTGAGAAATTTCGTCCTCATCTGTCGAGGTCACTGTCCCCAAGCCAAGAGCAACATGTTTGCTTTCCTCCATCCCTCTCCCTTTTGTTACAGCGACCCCCAGGAGGAGCATAAATATCCACCCAGCTCATGTTTGTCTAGTGAGCGAGGAGAAAAAGACCCATCTCCTAGAATACACAGTCCTGAAATAATTCTTTAATCCCTCCTGCCTTCCCTCCCCCCTGGAGAAAAGAATGTCTCAACTTGGCTTTTTTTAAAAACTTATATGGGAAAATATGTTGGAACGAAAGTCTTGGCATATGCCAAGCACACACACACATTTACACGGGCACACACATGCACAATAGAAGGTCCCGATACGGCCAAGAAGCTGACCGCTGTGTTAAAGGTTCAGGTCAGAAATGCAAGGTCAAGCCCTGAGAACATTCCCAAGTTATTCTCCATGAAGAATAGAGTGTCCACGATGTGATACCAGTATAAAATCTGACCTCAGTGTGCGTTTTTTTGGTTAGTGGGCATGTCCAAATGTAAATCAGAGCTGTCAACAGGCAGGTTTTGTTCAATATATCTTCTCTTCCTCACCCTCCACCTCCCTCTCCCCTCATCCCTGGCCTTTCTCTCCCTCCTTCTCTCTCGAAGTAATTACAGCACGGCCTATCTGCACCTGGTCACTAATAAACCGCACTCGTCCTTTTCTCTGTCTCCTTCTCCCTGCACTTCTGTCATCTCCTCCGCCCGGTTCGTCCATCTATCTCTTGATTTATCATTCCTGACAGTGAGGCGGGGAGGACGGGATAAAGGTGGAGAGTAACTTGTGGAGGGAGAAAGATGACAACAAGAAGGAGACATAAGGAGAGAAAACGTGGTAGATGAGGCAAAAGAGAGACTGAAAGCTGCCCTCTCCCAACAAAGCAGGAGAACAGACAGTTGAGAGGAGAGGGAAAAAAAGGGGGAGAGAAGAGAGAGCAGCAATCGGCAGTGGCGGCTCTTAATTACGGCGCTGGGGCCAGCTTTATCAGAATCCCCTCACCTCGCTGCTCTTTGTCAGGGGGTATTAAGGAGGAGGACACACAATCAGGCTTTTCATTAAGGCCCTACCGGCAGCGCACACAAAGGACGGCTTTAACAGCTGCAGAGAGGGACTCAGGTGGTGGTGGTGGTGGGAGGGGGGTGATGGGGGCAAGGCGAGGGGAGGAGAGGGACTAAGGTGGGATGAGAGGGAGGAGAAAAACAAGAGGATGAGGGGAAAGTGAGGGCGGGTTTGGAGACAGAGGGAGATAGAGAGTGAGGATAGAGAATGTGGGTGAGGGGTGAGTGGGAAAAGGGTCACACAGAAGCAAAGGGTGAGAGAAGAGAGGGATGCTACAGGGAGGAGATGCTAGTGAATAGAAATCATGCAGCAACCTCCAGGGTTGAAAAATGAAGCCAATGCGGCAGTACCAAAAACTGCAGTTCCTTGAATGGCCACTCGAGGCTGACTCCAAAACAGAGTAAATTCCCATAGACTTCCATGTTAAAATGCCCAAATTTACAGAACCAAACAACGCCCTAAACAAAAGAGGCGTGACGGCCGTGACTTGTAACTAGAACTGTAAAATGATTCCTTTTTTTAAATTGCTGGTAATCGCAGAATTTCCGTAGTTAATCGTGATTAATTGCAATTTTTTTAATCACGTTTTCAATTCCATTATTTTGCATTTCAAAACAGTTGAAGGTGAAGCAATTCTTACCAGAGGGTCCTGATAAGGAATCAAATGACAGCAAAAAACTGCATGGGACTAGCGTAAAGTCTGTAAGATATCATTCGGATATCTTGAGGTGAGAGGTCAAGGTACCCCAGTGAAATGATCATTCCAAAATTCAGCCTAATCTGACATGTGCATCGTGCAGCACTTTCTGAACAACAAAAGTGGCGTAACAAAGCAATTATAATCATTTACAGTCCTTGTTGAATGGCAGTTGATTTCATCCTTTGCTTGGAGGGTACCGAAATAAGGCACTGACATGCTTTAAAAATGAGATAACCTCTGGTTTTTTTTATCTTCAGGTGACCCCTACCCTCTCCAGCTCATCCCCACAACGATGGCTGCTGCTGCTGCTGCCACACCAGGCCTGGGACCCCTACAACTCCAGGTAAGACTACACTATCTACAGATGACTTCTCAGAAGCAGATTTAGAGAGAAAAACATCAAATAAATCACAACAACAACCAGACATCTTTGAATATCACAGACTAAAGCATTCAGTTTTCCTTTTCACTTGGGTGGTCCCAAGCGAATAAATCCCCCGACAGTGCTCACACCACATATTGCCCACTGAGCTATACAAGACCACAAACACAGCCACGGGGGGGGGGTGCAAAGCTGTCACTTTCAGCCAAAGTGTGGACAGTGAAGTGATCCCATAAAAACATGATTGTCATGATCAGAGCTCAAAAATCACACAGAACTGACAAGTGTAAGCCGAGCCCTCTGGGTTTGTCCTGCAATATTCAGATCGGCTGTCAAAGCTAATGTGTTGGTGATGCTCAAGAGACTTCACTCTCGTTTAACAGCGCAGAGGCATCTTTATAAGCAATTTCACTTTCAGTTTATCATCACTGTTGGAATGATGATTACTTTTAAGGGTAGTGGTGGAATATAGCTAAGTAAATTTACTCAAGTACTGTACTTGAGAATAATTTTTCGGACCAAGTATTTAGTACTTTTTATTTCCAAAAATGTATTTGATAACTCTGCTTACTTTAGATTCAGATAATTAAGACAAAATACAATAAGCTAATAAATGATGATATATTAATTTCAACCAATCTACCCAGCAGCATATAAAGTAAATAAAATGAAATGATGGACATATTAACATGTCACCAATCATAATTCAGTAATATAATATATATGGATATGAAAAGGATTATTATGCATTATGAGAACTTTTTCTTTTGGTATTTTTAGTATATTTTAATGTTAATGTTTTGCTACTTTTACTTAAATACGATGTTTAATGCAGGACTTTTATTTGTGACAGAGCATTTTTGCAGTGTAATATTGCTACTTTCACCACTACAAGCACCTATTTTGATACTGAAGTTAATGACTAAGAATAAAAAAAACAATAACGATCCAGCTTACTTAATGTGGAAGTCCATGATTATAGGATGTCTGCCTGAAAAGCATCCAGGGAAATCTGATCACATGTAAAAATCCTTCATTAATACCTAAATAAAAGTAGTGTTTCAACTTAAATACTGTTCATTATGGTATAAAATCTGCAAAAAAAAGCAATTTTCATGGCCAAAAATCATTGAAAAAATACTGCCTATATTTTGACATTTTTTTGCTGACTTATCTAAAGGGGGTCCTATTTCATTAAACTTTTTGATTTTCAGCTGCAAGTGTCTTCAATTAGGGTAAGCTATTTTAGTTTTATCAAGGCATTTCATAACCTATTACAAATATTGAAGACCTAATAAGTTTTAAGCTGCACTGCATTTATAACATGTTTATAAATTTATTAAAAAAGCTGATCTTCAAGCTGATTTTTACTTTTTCCTCTTAGTTCCAAAATGACAGAGCCCTTATTGTCCTATGAGGGGTTTTTTTTCAAAGTCTTGTGCACATATGTTTTATATCATCTTTGTAGAAGTTATTATCTTGCAGGATCAAGTTATTATTTTGTGTGCACAAGATAATAAAATTCACTTTTTAAAATGCAATTAGAAGTATGAAGTATGAAACTTAAAAAATAGCTTTAAGGACTTACCAGCGATAGATCCTGCAATTTGAGGCTGGACACTAACTGGCAGTTTTGAGCAATCAGATTTTAGGGGTCGTTCCATATATACATCGTAAGTTCAAGAAAGTGGTCTGCATGTTTTCTTTGCTACTATGTCATAAATTTGGAGGCCAAACAGTGAATAAGCCAGAAAACAGAAAGAGATGGCAGAGACAGAGTGAAACAAAACCGCAGAGAGGTAAGACAGTAAAAACAAAACATCTGTTATCCAGCTTAGAAGGAGGATGAGTCTGACTTTGGTCCTTTTCCTGTCTGCATATTTAGAATTAGTGGCCTATCGCTTGGTAATCCTGACCCCACGGCTCGTACGCTCGCTCTCTCGCAGACAAACACGCAACTAGACCTCACATACTTCCACTCGGATCCACGTGGGCTTTGGGGCCCCCTCTCCCAGGGGTTAAGAGCCTGCGCGGGCGTCCCCCCGGGTTGCCTGTCTGAAACACATTAACCTCCGGTGTTGGGCTCGGCCTCTCTACAGGCTGCACTTGGCCCGCATGTCTCCTTGACACGCATTATCATAAAATATGACACACGCATGAATATCTGAGAGAAACAGCTGCACTGACACACATATTTTCATGCACATCTTTTTCACTTACTGTTCACACACAAGGGGAGTGATGGGAAAAATATGGGTTAAAGGTTAGGCGGAGTGTGTGTAATACATTTGCACCTGTCGGCCAAATGCGCTGCCCCATATGCTAGACACTGCAGGGAGAACAGAATAGCTGTGTAATTCTATCATGGAGAACGGACCCCGCTGTCGTCACTGATTTCATTATTACTCGTGTGTGTGTGTGTGTGTGTGTGTGTGTGTGTGTGTGTATGAGCACATTTGTGTGTTTAGCCCGAGAATAATGTCCTCTGCGCTGTTATCACTGCTTCAATCTAGCCTTCCATATGTTCGACTGTGTTCAGACACACTCAATCTCCAGTTGAACGGCTTTGTCCACCTTGCAATTGGATTTTTTTTTTACCAGCAGGGAGGGGTGAGAGGACACAACAAGTGCAAAAAAACATCTCACTGGCAGATTTCTTTCTTACAATCCTCCCAGAAAAACACACACACACGGACACAAACACACACTCACACATTGAGATTAAGGCTTGTCAGAAAGAAACGGATTTGCCCGGGCTAACACAAGTACAGATGTCTCAATGTGGATGGATTTCCTTTGGGATCGTCTCTGCGCCCTCATTTGATAAGGAGGTGTTTCTGTCGCATAGACGAGACATGACAGTTAGCTCGGGCCTTTGGTCGCCACGGCAACACAGTGGTTTGGCGGAGAGGACACAAGTGAACCCACTTAGCCGAAACACACAAACAGAGAGAGATAAAGAAAGATTTTCAGACAGAGTACATGGTGAACTTCCTAGCTGCATCTAAGAGTGCATGGACACACTGTGACAATTATTTTAACATGTGGACACTTGAACTACACAAATTAAGACACACAGACATTATGGTGTAAAATGTGATTACTTATACACACTTAATTTTCAGCATCAGTGTTTTCTAATACCTTTATACTGTATTTATGATACTAAAATAATGACTTTTGAAGAAATACAGAAATGAGCCATATTTATATCCAATATGATCTTTACTTATTTTTTTTTAAGTCCAAATCTGTTAAGTCCACAAAGGAACTATGTCACAATTAAAAGTACTGTTCACTGCCAAATTAAAAAAAACATATTTTTCCTCTTACCTGTAGTGTACTTGAACTTTCAACTTGAAAGTTTGTCCATGAAAATGTGTGGGAGCCTTGACATTACAACATTAAAGCTGCACCTAGTACCTTACTGGTGATCCCAAACTGCTCTTAAGAAACTGTTTAAATTTCAGTCATTCCTTTAACCAGAGGTCATGTAATGGTCTTACTCTGAACAGCATTTCTCCTCAGTTTAAGCCTCTCTGTTTGGTGCATGTCTTTTAGTTAAACTCCATGTCCCTGATGTGTGACCAAGCCCAGCCCAAACTTATTGACATTAACGGCAACTAGGAAAACAACCGTATTTGTGGTTGAACGTCAATATTTTTATAGTTTTAAGAATTTTTAGTGTAAACTGCAAGTTTGACTTGGGCTGGTGCGCCGAGGCGTACAACCGTGAGACGGGAATTGTAATATTGTAATATAGAATTGTAGAATTGCCCCCTTATAAACTAGACTTGCACAAATTAGATATATGGAAAAATCTACAACATTTTGCATTATAAACGGATAAAAACAGATATATATTTCATAAATGTACCTTTTTGGAGTCCTGATACTACACAAAAACCATTTGGCAAAATCATCATCTCATTCCCTGTTAGTGTCTTAAAGGGACAGTTCACCCCAAAATCAAAAACACCTATTTATCCTCTTAACTGTGGTTCTATTTATCAATCTAGATTTTTTTGGTGAGAGTTGGTGAGTGTTAGATACATCAGCTATAGAGATGTCTGCCTTCTCTCTAATATAACAGAACTAGATGGCACTTGGCTTGTGGTGCTCAAAGCCCCCAAAAAAGAAACATTTGCAAAAGTCAATAGCAGTGTCTTTTTCCAGAAATCATGACCCGCTTACTTAACATAATGCTATCTAGTATAAATTGGAAAAGTCTCCTCCCTTGTGAACGGTAAAGACATAAAGGAGAAAATAAGCGAGGATCTGTGGCTTTTGCCCTGATTACACAAAAAAACGTGTACATAGAAAGAAAAGAGGTTTTGAGAAAAACTCTCAACAGCACAGCTTTGAGTTAAGTGCAGTTCTTGGAAAAATGTATTAATCTCTCAATGATTTAAAGCTTTTTTTCTATGTGTAAAACGTCCTCCGTAGAATTCAACAGAGTAGCTCTCACAGTCAATGGGAGCTTAACACAGAATCCTTCACAGACGGTTTTCAAGGCAATGGAGGCTTTGGAGTGTACAGGGTTGGCATTTAGCATCTTAATCTGGGGGATAAGTGTGACATTGTGCATTAGAGCATTTTAATCTGGCTCCCTATTGACCCTTGATATCATTGATATCATCCACAAATGGACTGAGAAGGACAGACAGAGAGCTGAAAAATGAAAAGAAAAAATGCACTTATCCAGGCGAAAGAGAGAGAGAGAGAGCTCGACGATGAAGGTGAAAAGGCAGAGGTACCAGAGAGGTATTTAGAAGGATGATCAGTTAAAAGGATAAACATAGAGATGGGGGGGTGGAGGTAAGTGGAGGAGAAAAGTGTGGATGTGTGCGTGAGATTAAATGTGTGCGGCGTGGTATAAAGAGGGTCAATGGCGTGGGTCAGGCATCATATGGAGAGGCAGATGTTGGAACATATTGTCCTGGATTACCACACTGTACACCGGAGAGATGGACGGACGAACAACGGACAGGCGGTTAGAGGGAGGGAGAGGGAAAAAGAGACGGGGACAGATGACAGAAGGTAAATGAGAAATCAATCGAGCAACTGGTTTCTCCACAAAACCTTATCTGGAGAAGGGAAAGAGTGCAGCAGAGCATTTTCTCAGATGTGAGAACCGCTAGTATCTTCTTCTCGGTCTTAAAGACTCCTCGAATTGCAAGGAAATACCATTTTGTGATAGCAACGTGGGATCAATGTGAAATCAATAGGCAACAGAGACAGGTGGCTATAGTTTGGCAAAATGTGCCTCACCACTTCCAAAAACATAATGAGTACAGAAAATGTAATTGTATAATCCTCTATTGTTGTCAAAGTATATTCACTCACTTTTTTAAGGTAATTTTTTTTTTTTTTTAATTTTTTTTTATTTTGATGAAATTTCAAACCATAACTTTGAGGATGTTGAAGAAATCACACTTTGCTGTAGGTCAGCAAGGATAGAATGAAAACTAACTTACTTTAGTTTCTCTTGTAATGTTCTTTTCAACTGTTTATAGCTAGCACAAAGAAAAAAATGACTCAATAGTTTGAGAAGTTGTTGTTCAAGAAAATTCCCCAGATTTTTCGCTGTGTGTGTGTCCTTGAGGTCGTGCCATAAAGATATAAGGAAGGCATTGTGATCACTGTATTTACAGCAGAGCACTGTATTCATCTTTTAATGTGGGTTGCTGTGATTTTATTTGTTGCTTAGTTCAGTCACAACTAAAATAAGGGTTAAAAGAGACACATTCCAAAGAGAAAACTTGTGTCCAATGCCACTGACTCACAACTGTGAAACTCTGGGCCAATACTGATGTTTAAAACAACTTTTTGGCCAATAGTCAATACCAATATTTTTGTTCACAGTCATTCCACACTTGCTTCTTCTTTTTTTGGGGCAACAGAAGAGGATCCATTAATAGTAAGTTTACTGCGACCCTTTCATCCCGACGCTGTTCACTTGGAAAATCTCTATTTGTCGAAAACAAGTTTTCTAATGTTCCCGTTACTTTAGAACCCCGCTTTTAGCAAAAACTGATGTGACCCAACAGAAAAAAATTTACCATTGCCCTCAGAAAAGGCCATCTTATTTGGGCTGATAGCAATAAACAAGGCAATTATCAGCCAATATGTTCGGCCAATAAATTGATGCATTTCTACTCACTGTTAGTCCACACTTGCTTATTCTTTTTTTGTCTTTCAGCATCAAAACATGCCCCAACTAAAAATAAACATGATAAGACAGACAGGATGTGAGACGTACAGGCAGACAGACAGAAGTGAATCCATTTAGATCCATACAATAGTCCTCGGTGTCGGTGCAAACAATAGAGCTCAGACTGCTCTGAAGCGCCGCTAACTCTGACAACAAAGACCAGGCGGGCTGGTAATCTGACTAAAGCTGCAGATTATTGACCAAGACTCACACACACACACACACATAGATCCCCCCGCTAAGATGACAGAATGACTGAGAGAATGGACACAGCCTTGAGTGTGTACGTGAACACACACAGTGCCAATAGCACTAATACCAAGCAATCACCCTCATGTCTTAACTCAGAGGAACACCAATAGTCACGCATCACCTTTTCACCTCTTGTCAATAGAGCTCAGGCCACGCACACACACACACACACACACACGCATACACATGGCGGGGTGTAATGTGACAAGCACATGTTGACCAGTAGACATGCTCATGTGCGCGCACACACACACAAATATGCAGATGTGTTGGTCTCACATTAGAGGATTAGGAGCAGAAAGAGTGAGGCACAGGTCTTGAAACACACACACACACACACAGGGACACACACAGCTCAGCTCAGCTCAGCAGTACGCCCGGCCAGTGAGTGACATTTCAAATTCCTTAGTCTCATCCTGCATACTACGATTGCATTCCCCCACCCCTTGCTCATTGTGTTGCTGTGTGTGTGTGTGTGTGTGTGTGTGTGTGTGTGTGTGTGTGTGTGTGTGTGTGTGTGTGTGCCTGTGTGTGTGTTCGCTCCTCCGGTCACCCCAGGGGGCTTTGCGCTGTCACTTCCTGTTTGTTGACATGCATGTCGTTGTGGCGACGCTCTGGGCGCGCTCCACAGTGCCTCTCCCCTCTGTACCGTGTTTGTGTATGTGTGTGTGTGTGTGTGTGTGTGTGTGTGTGTGTGTGTGTGTGTGTGAGCATGTTTGTGTGAGCATGCGTGTTTGTGTGTGTGTGTGTGTGTGTGTGTGTGTGTGTGTGTGTGTGTGTCATCGCTCGCCGGCCCATTGGGCGGGGCTTTGAGTGACGGGAGCTGGCCTTGTAATGGAACTCAATTCACTCCGCAAATAAAGAGGCCTTTGAACCACTGGTCCGAATATGGCAGGACACACACAAGCTCACACACACACACACACACACACACTCACACACACCGCCTGTGGTCCACTTGCTAGGGGGTTTGGCTGGTAGGGAGGGGGGATTGCGGGGGTGAGGGGGTGTTCATGCTCGGCTGCACCCCTCCACCCCTCCTCACTCTCTCTTCCAGGAGCCACAGTGCAGCTAATTGAAGAGAAATGAGCGAGCGGAGGCTGATCTGATCTCAGCGAGCTGGTCCTCTGTGCCGCATCCGCGTAGCTCGCCAGAGCATGACCGATCTCCCGCTGAGCTCCACATCAGCAGCAGCAGCACACCCTGCCGACTGGATGTACCTCAATTATCAGTGTTCCCCTTGGTATCCACAACAGCAGCAGATGCTGACACTGTGGGCACGAGTTACTTTCTAAAACGACGCCACCAACAGATTTCATAAACCTCTGCTGTCTGATATTTAGTGGCGAAAAAATGATCACTTCTTTTTTTGTATCCATCTTTTGAGAAGGTTAGGGCACTGATTGCAAAGAAAAATGAAAAAAGGCTGAAAGAAACCAAATTTGGAGAAAAGCAGTGGTGGATGAAGTATTCAGAGCTTTTACCTGAGTAAAATTACCAATACTACAGTTTAAAAGTACTTCTTTACAAGTCCTGCAGTCAAAGTCTTACCTAAGTAAAAATACAAAAGTATTATCAAAACAAAATGTACTTAAAGTGCCAAAAAGTAAAAGTACTCATTGGGTGGAATAGCTCATTTTAGAATCTTTTGTATTACATAATAACAGTTATTGATAAATTATTACAAATTATAAACTGACAAAGTAACTAGTATCTAAGGTTTTATAATAAACTGAGTAAAAAGTATAATTCTATCCTAAATAAAAGGCTGCATAAAATAGAAGTACTCAAGGAAAGTTGAAGTATCTCAAATTTGTACCCACACAGTACTTGAGTAAATGTACTTAGTTACATTCCAACACTGGAGATAAGAGGGCTCTGAACAGTCCTTAAAACGTGTGAAGGACTCTCTGTTCTCTGTAAATGTCCATTACTCCAGTTTCATAATTCAATATATGTTTAATGTAAAGCATCTTGTCCAGTCTTGGACAGTGTTTGTCAGAGATAAGGTTGCATCCTATTTTGATTAAGATTTGGAGCGCAATCTTTTTGGAATGGCAGGTATCTTGTATAAGACTGTTATGAAAAGTTTGGAAATTCAATAAAAGCAAGAAAAGACAGAGAATTTTAACTGTAAACATGCTGCTGTAATGCTTTTTCTCTGTTGCAGCTTTGGACAGTGAATATTGTTGTCGCCACATGTGAGTGACAGTCAGGCGGAGATTATTTCAAATTCAGATATGAGTTTTCTTCCAAAAAGTACTTCTTTGTGTGGAGCGTGTGTGCTGCCAGTTTTTGAATGTCTCGGTTTTTTTTTCTTCTTGTTTGTATAAAGAGAGATAAATGTCTTTATTTAAGATAGCAGAGGAGAGTAGGAGCTAATGTGGCTGTCAAGAGAGATAGAGAGAGGTACAAATAGACAGAGAGAGAGAGATAGCAGTGACAGCATCTCTTCCTTGTCCATTTGCATAAACCAGCCTTTGTTTGACGCCGGTGGCCGGCAGCCAAGCACCAACAGAAGGACGGAAGTTAAACTAAAAAAAAAAAAAAAAAGAAAAAAGGATGGTTCTCTTCCAGAAAAATCTTCCACCAGAAATAAATGATAACAATTATAACTATTCAAAAAAAAAAACAACAGAAAAAAACAACACATCAGTTACTTCTCGCTAAACAACCGTTCTGTTGCTCTTCAGAGAAGCGAATAACAATTCTGAGAAAACAAAACAGCGTCTTGGAGATTTGTATTAGCCGACATGAAAGTAATTGCGCTTTTGCAGGATGATTTTTGAGGAGAAAGATAGAGAGACAGAAAGAAGTGTTTATGAACATTGAAGCTCCTTCCAAATTGTGAATATTATGCTGTGTCTGTTGCTGTGGAAATACCGGCCAGAGACTGTTTTGTGTGATACAATGGTATTGCATAAATATTCCCGAGTATGTTCACACCATAGCAGCTCAAGCCATAATGCTTTTATTTAATTGGAAATTAATTAAATACATAAATAAGAATAGGCGAAACCTGTTTTTTTTGTCTCCCACAGCAGTTATTGAATCAATTCATCTTTATTTGAGACTATTTTATAGCGTTTCCTGTGTGCGCCTTATTGTTGGTAAAAACATCGCAGGGGCACTAGACACTTCTGGCATGTCCCATCTGGCATGTAGCTTCACAAATCTCCCTCTCTCTCTTTTCCTTCTTCATCATCACTTTTTTTCACCTTGAGCGAGAGCCGGGCTCTCCGGCATGACCTCGATAGCCGGGAATGTTTTCCCTTTCTCCCACGATGCACCTGGAGGGGACATGGCCATCTCTGGGCCTGTCAGAGAGGCTGTTAGCGCTTCTCCCATGGGGTGAGGGAGGGGGTTGACAGTGAAGATGTCCCTCTCTGTCACACAAACAGAGGCCGGGCCACTAATGGCCTCTTCTTCCAGAGCTTTTTAGCCAGCATCTTCTTTTTTGTTTGTGCGCTCTCGAGTATTCATTTATTCATGTTGCCCCTTTCTCCCTCCCCCTCCCCCCTTTTTTTTCTTTCCTCCTCCTTGTCTGTCTCTCTGATATCTCCCTCTGTCTGTCTCTCTACCTGTCTCTCTGACCTTGCAGCAGTTGTACGCAGCTCAGCTGGCGGCCATGCAGGTTTCCCCGGGGGCCAAGCAGCACGGAGGCAGCCTGCCACCACAAGCCAACCTGGGCACACATTCCCCACCCACCAACACACACTCACAGAGCGACAAGGGCCGCAGCTCCCCGCTACCAAACAAGACAAAGGTAAGACATCTGCAAGTGTGTGTGTGTGTGTGTGTGTGTGTGCGCGTTTAACATTAGAAATGCCAGATGTGAGAGTTGGCTCATAAGGCCAATATTAACCACTTTTTTGCTTTTTTTTAATGTCCAGAAATAAAATAAAATGAAAGGGCATTAAGTCTCTAATTAAATGATTTTGAAAATTTAGATTACCCACCAGATTGCAAAAGAACTCCTTCCTATCAGTCATTTCTATTATTGAGTCCCAAAAAGTCTTGTTTCATTTATTAAAATAAGTGAAAAAATCCACCACCTATTCATTGTTTCAATGCAACAACAACTTGTCACAAGTTTTGTCAAAACTGAACTTTCTTAATTCTGGCATGTTGGCCTGCCTCATTCTTTCGTATTTCAAGATAAAGAGACTCATTTCTTAAAAATTCCTGAAAAAAAGGGGACTTTTATTGAAAGCAAATTAAAATATTCTTACTCCGCCTGCAAATTCTTTCACTTTTTCAAAAGAAACATGATTTCTTTGGACTTAATTATAACCAGAAATGACTTTTTGCAGTTAAACTGTTAACACTTTGGCCTTTCTACTGTTACAACAGAGACTGAGTGAATGTCCGCCTGGACGAGTGTGTTTCACTGCAGTGCATGAACTGAAAAAGTGCGCCCAAGCTTGTTTGAGGGTTGCATCCTGAATCTTTTTTCAATCAAACAAGTGTCCTACGAGTAACGGTCAGCTCCTCATACTAATGCCTTGGTACAACTCAACGAAACTCACAGTCAAATCAAACAGCACAACTTTATCACAAAACTCCAGCTGGTACACGGTCGCGGTAGATTTGAGGATGTATTGGTGTTTGTGCCGTTTTCTCGGCTGGCTGCGCAATAGGGGCGAGGGGGAGCCTTGTGTCCATCCAAGTGGAATTCTATGAATATCTGGTCAGCCGTTGGGACCCTGACTACCACCCCCACCCACCCATACACACACACAGAACCGCGACGCCCCCTGCTATCCTCTGTCCACCCCAGGAACCCCAACAAGTGTAGTGGTCAGTCAGAAATCAACAGAGACATTGACACACACCGGATCAGACTTTGAGTTGGACAACACTATCAAAATCCCAGTCTGTTGTAACACCACAACACCACATGAATCAAAGTTCCCCAACTTCTTTTCCTTTTTCTACCCTCCTTTTCATCTCCTTTCCTTTTATTTCCTTTCCTCACCTCCCCTCACCTCCCCTCTTCCTCTCCTTCACGCTTTCTTTTTCTTTGTTCTTGACCTATGCTTGTCCACAAACACACTTGCACGTTCCAGACTAGCTCATAGCAGAGATTAAAGCTTACATTTGACCCCGGGGCTTGCACCCCTTCGTCCTTGTCCATCAACCCCTCCCTACACCTCAATCACACACACAAACACCCACACACATCCAACCCCACACACACACTCGTCTTATTACCATATATATGGAGTTGGGCTGACAGGCAAGTGCTGCGGCCTGTGGTGGAGGGGGAGTGGGGAGCCGTAATGGCCTCCCCAGTCCAGCAGGAGTGGCAGACTGGGGAGTGGAACCTCATGGAACCCGACAGGCCCCATGGAGCCAAACTGCCCAATTGACCGCAGCACTGTTTTGGTGTTACTCCCATGCACTGGCACTGCTTGTGAGCATGGAGAGACAAACTTTAGATAAGTGCTTTGTGGAATTTTAGAGAGATTTTTTGTTCTCTCTTTCTATTTCCTTTCTCTCTGTTTCTGTCTCTCAATCTGCTTTTTTCTTGATTTATTTCATTCAGGCTGACCACTGCAGCACCTCACTCATTCTTTCTAATACACTCTCCTTTCCCCTCTCTCTCTCTGTGTGAGTGACATGTATATTTCAGAGGTGTGCTCCCCCTGTGGGCTCTATCTCAGGTCTCTAGTCATTTAGAGACGCACTGCCTGCCTCTGCTCACAGCTGTTTGGACTCAGGCGCACACCGCTTAAGTGCTTTACCCTCGGGTGAGACACGGACACACACACCTGTGCGCGCAACCACACACACACACACACACAAACAGGTGTTGAAGAAGACACCATGCCAACCAGCCCCCTCTCTCACACACACACACACACACACACATACACACACACACACACACACACACATACATACCAGTGCACAAATCACTGCAGCATACATGCAGCTCTCTTATATGCAAGAGTGGACCTTTAGATGTAGGCAGGCATGCATACACACTCATACAATAGTGCAGTTCAAATTATGCACCATATGTAGCTCATTCGCTGACATGCATCACTTACACACGCACTGGCCAAAAGTAACTAAGTACTCAAGTACTGTCCTTGTAAAAGACATTAAGATGTACTTTTCACATATTTTACCTTATGCTTCCACTCCAATTCTTTTCAAAGGGAATTCATTTACTTAAGGTCAATTTATGTTTTGTTTTTTTTTTCATTTCTGGATTTTTTATATAAATCAGGAGGACTTTTATTGTGACAGAAATCAAGACATTTCAGATCAGATCAGATCAGCGGTGATGAGATCAGCTGTTCAGTTATCTACTCATAGACTCAAACTTGAGGACACAAGATCTCATCAACACCTGAATTTAGAGAGGGGGCAGAGAATGATGTGAAACAAAAGAAAAAACAAAGGAGGAAGTTGAAGGCAGCCCTCCTTATTCTAATTGAGGACTCTCAAACCCCCCATTTCATGCGTGTCCGTTTCCTTTCAACACTGGCAGAGACACGCATGAAATGTACTACACCAATAATCGAATATAACACAATAATCATGAAGGAGCCATTCTTTTAAAAACATTACTTTTACTTTTGCCAGTTGAAGTACTGATTATGAAATTGTGACTTTAAGTTGCTGCAGCGTGTATTTACATGTTAATATTACTTCTTGTACTTAAGTAATGTCATTCTAAAACATAAGAGAATCAACAAAAGCCAACAAGCCCATCCTATTTAGAGCAAATTAAACAATTTGTCTAGACTGTCAAGGTGAAGTCATGTCTACACGCCTGCTTTCCCCCAAAAACAAATTAGTAAAAATGTGAAGTACTTGAGGAGTCAGTGTTTGAATTGACGCCACATACTGTATAAAACAGTGTCATATCTGCTTCCTCTGTGTCGCCTGCTGTCTGAGAGAATTAGATATGACAATATAATTAATAACCAAACAGTCACTTCTAGCTGGAAGGAAAGGGGAAGAGAGGAGCAAACAGAGAGAGGAGGAAAGACAGAGATGAAAGGAGAGAGGAACGTGTAAAGGTCTTGATATTGTAGCACAAGCACTTAACACACACACACACAGAAACCTGCCCAGGATAAACCGTAGCGGCACACACACACTTGTCCTGTTAATTGAACCATCAGCTCTAGTGATAAGATGCAGAACCCTGATGTCGCTTTCACATGTCGGCATCCGCAGAAGTGAAATACAGCCCACACACACACACACACACATTATTTCTCCCCTCCTGCTTCCTCTCTGTCCCTCTGGCTCTTGTTGTCACTCTGCATGTTTTCTGTCTCAAAGCTGGAGACTGTTTCATCAGCCAAGAGAGACACAAAAGCAATTGTATTAATTCGAGATTCCAAGGCTTTCAGAGGCTTTAGAGGCCTCACGCACACAGACACACACACACACACACACACACACACACACACACACTGTCATGAGATTTAGAGCTTGTTGAACAATGTCTCGCACTGACACACACACACACTCATAAACAAGTCCGTCCAAGCCTCTCAGCTCCACTGTCTAAACTAATTCCTCCACACTGGCATAATGCAGGTTGGCCACCTTCCCACCATAGGATTTGGCTTGGCGCAGAGAGGAAACTCCCCCCTCCTTCCATCCACTGTACAAGAGGCGGAGGCATTATCTATTTGTAATAAATATTCAAACGCGTTCCCAGCCAAAGCCCACCATAATATGGGTCAGGATTGAGAAGATCCCGCTCAGTTTTTCTCTCCTCCTTTCTCTCCTCTTCTTCTCCGGCCCATTGTCTCACTGAAGGCATCTTTGGGGGTCCTCCATCTATTTAGAAAGACCCCCCTAATGAAGGACAATCCGGTTAGGCCTCATCACATGCACACACACACAAAGTGGGGATCGCGCACACGCATAGGCACATACTCATGTAGGGGCTTAATTGGAAGGGCTTAATTGAGTTGTGAGGGGCTCATAAGGCTTAGTACGACTCAAGGAGTGGGAATCAGGGAAAGTCGGCCTTAATGAGTGGGTATACCACACACACACACACATACGCATACACACACATACAGTACTTGCTCCCTTTTTGGATCCCACTGTATGCTGGATTCTACTCTGCCTAAGCAGCAATTAGACTAATGACCAGAAAATAAAGAAAAAATGTCTTTATTCTATTCTCTGGTTTGAATGTAGCTACAATAGAACCACACCTGTAATGCTAAAGTTCCCTTTAATTCAGTTTTTAGAAATGGCTAATATATTACTGTGATGAAACAAAAAAATACAAACTGTATTCCTGAACCTCACAGACACCATTGTTGTGCATCTTTTCTGGCGGGCCCATTAAGCTGTCCCTTGCCCCCATGTTGTGTCTGCCTTTTAATTGCAGAGTTTTAATTACACAGAGTGGTCTGTGTACATCTGGCCCCTCGGCGATCTAATTCCTTCCTTCCTGTCATGTGACCCTCCGAGGCTCCCCCTTGATTGGATTAGGTCATCGGCAGGGGTGGTGTTGCCATGACAATTAACGTGATAACAGCCCTGGGCGTCGTGCGGTGGTCCACATGCCGATTCATTTAGGGGCTGTTACTTGTATCGGGGTTATTGCTGTGTGCAGGCATCCTTTGATTTAGATGGATGACAGAATTAATATTGTAAAGATATGACGTTTGGCATTGTGATACTTTAATGTACTGTTGGCATCAGCAACATGGACCTCAAAAACAGCTAGTTAAAAGTTATTGATTGGTTGCAGGGGCTGAGTGTGTGCCTTTGATGCAGAGAGGGCTGCTTCGCTGTTCCCTCCACACATGTTCACAGCCATGACGGTCCCTTGTTTCTAATGGAGCAAGTGCACATTGAAGTGGCAGACAGTCCTCTGTTCTGTTCACTGTTTGATACATTGAGACGTCACCATGTCTTCAGACTCTCGCAGCTGTAAAGAGTCTCAGGGAGGTGTTATTCTTTGTGAGAGACAGAGAGAAGCATCCACTGTGGTTTTGAGAATGATTTCAAGGTGTGTCTTCCCCTCAGGTGTGTGATTGTTGCTCTTACAGCTGGCCTTGTTTGAAGCATGCAGAGGAGCAGCGTTTTCATGCATGATTACTGGAGCCTGCATGTGAAGTGTGCACATGCATGTGCATGAATCGACCTCGCCATGATAGGAAGTTGGTTATTTTGCATGTGAATGTCAGTGGTTTGCACCAAAATATATCAATATTTATTGTTGTCTGTGCTGCTATTTTTTATTTATTTTTTGCTTATGATGAGCTGTTTGGATACAGGCAGTGGCATGCACCTTGTCATCTGTCCCATCGCTGTGCATGGGCTCCCGTTTCATTAGTGCGTGTTAAAACCTCAATTGCGAATTGTCTCGGTGAGGAAAGGGGAGGGGTCCCACCCTTCCTCCCGCTTCCAAATTTCTACGGTGGTCACAGCAGGCGAAACTGTGCTGTTTTGGTTTTTGCAGGACAGTGAGGGTGCACAGCCACTGAACCTGTCGGCCAAGCCTAAGGCATCCGAGAGCAAGTCACCCAACTCCCCCCCAACTTCCCCACAGGTCCCTGCTGCTGCCGCTGCCGCCAAGCTGGGCCCTGCCGGCTCCATGAAGCACAGCATCGCCCCCTCCAGCATCGGAGGACCACCGACCAGAGTCAGCTCGATAGGTAAGTTGGCTTAAGTGTTCATCAACAATCAAAGGTAAATGAGACAGACAAATAAGACAGACATATAGACAACAACATAAAGCAGTTATAATGATGTATGTGGTGATTCAATGAGAGCAGAGATCCCACTTCCTCAAAAGAACTCCTTTCCCGTGACAATCCCGGAAGTAATGACTCCCGTCCTATCCCGTTAACTAACAAATAGCTGCTGACAAACTTCACATTACTAGCTAATTATTGTTATTATGATTCCTGTCCCACCTGCTACTGACTTTTATTCCTGTCCCATCCCAGTCATGTGATGAATGATGAGACTGATTCCCATCCCGCTAGAATTCTGCAGCAACCTGCCACTGGATTCCCCAAAAAATGTCAGCCTGCAATATCTAGCCTACTTCTAGACATCTGAATCATTACTTGCACATTCAATTTGTTTAGCATTTCAAAATTTAAATAGTTGTCGTATTCCGCTTGTTTTTGACTGTTTCTCTTAGCTGAAGAGACATTAGAAGAAGTGACAGAAAAACATCAACAAAGCTATACAGGCTCTTGTACCATTACATATTTATTAGTTTGATGTAAAAAAAACATTCATTTTATTGCCCCTGGCAACCGTTTCCATTTTATTTGGAGGTGATGATGCAGTGTTCCCTAAACTCAGCAATTAATTTGGTGAATACAGAATTATTATAATTACCAATATAAATAGTGGGCAAAACTACACGATTAAAGTTGTAATAACCCCTAGTTTTACTTTAAATGCACACACACTTATTCACAACATGTTGTACACTTTTATGATAAACAAATTGTTCCAATTATGACAATGTGCATCTTTAAGGGAAACAGTATGCAAGAATAGCTTTTCCCTTGTAGTGCTGCCATTGTTGCTAGAGCCAGTACCATAATCATACCCAGCCATATGCACACATACATGAAATATGACATAAATGAATCACTATTTTGTACTCTTAATCCATTTTTCACGCAACACTGATAGTTCAAATATTACACATATGTAACAGGCTATAATTAGTGTGTTTGTGTTTTTCTTCCGTGCCGCTATTTGCCTCGGGGCTGCTTCATTGTTATGTGTTTATTAGTGACTGAAAGAGACAGAGAGACATAGGAGCGAGGGGAAGGAGGGATGGAGAGAGAGAGAGAGAGAGAGAGAGAGAGAGAGATGGGGATTAGCACTTTTTTTCCTAGCGATGAAGCGGGGGAATAATAAAGAGAGGAGCGCATGACAGACAGGAGGTATCACCAATGAGATTAGACAAGCCTCTTACATGAGCCAGGACAGCGCAAACACCCAGCATTAATAACACAATGACAGCACACACACTCAAACACACACTCGAATGCACACAAAGGCTCTCACACACACACACACACACACACACACACACACACACACGCACACACACACAAACACAATCCTACCTCCTCCTCCTATGCAATAGCAGTTAGTCCTTTTTTTCTGACTTCTTGGCTAATCTCACTGTTTTTCAACAAATCGGGGATTTAATATCAGATTAGTGGATTTGCGGTCCCAGATGTTTTTTGTTCAGAAAAATGGATTACAGTGTTTAAAGTTTGTGTGTGATCCTCGCTGAATTATTTGTGCGTGGAGACCAGCATGTTTTGTATCCCAGTTATGTTGTGGTTCCATCTGTTGCCACACAGTGTAGCCCGGTCACCGGCACGTTCGTTATTGCAGTTCATAGTCGTATTAGGATTCCCGTTACAGGTTCAGAGGGGATAGAAGGGGCAGACAAATTGGAAACGAGTCTAGAGGCTGTCGTTTTGATGTGGGAGTGAGTGTGTGTGTGTGTGTGTGTCTGTGTTTGTGGGGATGTGTGGGCGGGTGGTACAGAGTATGAATTTGTGTTGAGGTTATTTAAATCCTGACAGGAACACACACGCAGTAGATGTAGTGGTAATTACTACATTCCTTGTGTTTTACAATAAAGAAAAAGGTAAAAACTTTGAAATTACAGCCCTTTTACTGCTGTACTTTACTACAAATTTAAGATAATTTATGTGAGTATTTCCATTTTTCTTTGCGGTTTATACTGAGGCTCATCAACATTTCAAAGGAAAATATTTACTTACCACCTCGAAAGTGTGGATGTAGTAAAGAAAAAGGTAAAAACCTGCACTTCAAAATTATAGGTTTTATATTCCTGGCAGTGGTCGAATGTAACTACTAGAAAGCCCATTTACTCTAGTGCTGTACTTCAGTACAGTTTTTATGTACTTTACATGAGTATCTCCACTTTACTCTTGTTTAAACTTCCAGCCAACTACATTTAAGTATATAATATTTATTTCATCACATTTATCTGACAGCTTTAGTCACTTGTTACTTCACAAAGAGATTTTACATACAAAATGTATCGTTACTTTATAAAAAAGGATGCATTTTTATTGACAAAACCACCTGAAAGTGTGGATGCAGTGGAAATTGGCAGGTTTTTTTCCCTAAATCATTGACGGTATGAGGTATGTTTTATGTTAGAGAAATAGGTAAAAACTCAACTAAAAAGTCTCACTTTGAAGTGACAGGTTTTATACTCATGGCAGTGGTAGAATATCACTATAGTACTGTACTTTAGTACAATTTTAAGGTTCTTTAAGTGAGTACTTCCATTTTACTCTTGTTTAAACTTCTGCTCAATTACATTTTCAGGCTCACAATTATTTTGGTCACTATTAAGATCACTATTATTTAATTCAATTACTTATTGACTAAAGGCTCCCTTTCTGTAATTTTGGCTCAAGGGGAACTTAACATGT
Organism: Plectropomus leopardus; assembly: GCF_008729295.1. NCBI lineage: Eukaryota > Metazoa > Chordata > Actinopteri > Perciformes > Serranidae > Plectropomus > Plectropomus leopardus. Next base: position 14,623,025 of record NC_056484.1, read on the forward strand.
AGCAACCTGACTGAGTACTTTTTATTTGTTTTATTTGTTCGTTTGAAATGGAATGAGGCACAGTAATTGTTTTAACTTGAATATCTAGTTTCATAATTGTTGGCAGCCTAAATCATAATTTAAATACAAATATTAGCCCGGGCCTTATTTACAGAGATGAAACTACCGGAAAGTATGTAAAGTGTTTAAAATAACTTCTACCTCAACCAACAAATTGGACAGCTAGTTAACAAGGACATTTTTACATTAAAAGACAAAAAGATATATATACCTGGGAAAAGAGGTGATACATTTTAGTGACCTTAATAATAATTAAAAGCATGTAAATGAGTGCAAAGCAGATCTAATTGGCGTTATGCTATAGCAGTGTTTATGCTCACTAAGGGTTTTAGAATATCTGGGTCATATCTGCAGGTAAAAAGACGAATTGGCTCAGTAGCTTCACCTTCCTCTACATCCCTGTATGCGTCCGATTGAATTCCAGTTTGCCTGTCCCTGCTACTCCCCCCGCAGTTCACCTCTCTTTTTTTTTTTTACACCAACCAACCCAAAGGCGTGTTTCTATTTCTCCCTTACTTCATCCATCCATCCGTCCATTCATCTATCTACACATCTCAAACAAAACTGAAGGGCTGTCAGCGCCTGTAACTTCTACCACGATTACACATTTGTCTGTCATGAAACACTGCAGTTCCCCCTGACCTCCCTGGACGAGTGTTTTTGTGGTCAAAAAGGTATTGCGCCTGTCTGTAGAGATTTGGCGCTCAGAGAGAGACAAAACTTGTGAGTGTAGAGTGAGCGACAAATAGAAAGAGAGAGCCCCCCCCTCCTCTTCTATCTGGGTCACATTCACTCGTCTGGATGGTTTGCATTGCTGTCAGTTTAAGCGAGTCTCACACACACACTCATGAGCGCAAGAATCTCCACCCCCCCCCCCGCCCTCCCTCCCTCTCTTTTGACTCCAGATTAAAATTGACTGCCACCCGACTCCACTGCCCTCTCTCCTGTCCTCTCCCCCCTCTTCCTCTCTCTCAACATCCACCCTCTTTTTTGGCCCCCGCTCGCATCCAGATTTTCCGGTTATGACTTCTGAAAGAGTTCACAGCTCTGTCATTACCAATCTGAAGCTGGTAATCTGGCCTGAGATGGCATTAGCGGTGCGGATTAACGCTGATAAAGGCCCCATAAGCCAGCCGCGGCTCTTTGTTAAGAGCTAACCCAGCTGATAGAGAGAGGCGATAGCGGCGCACACAGCCTCGCAAACACGCAGTCAGGGCAGATGCCTCATCGGCGACTAAGCTGCGGAAATAATACAAATAATAGGCGGCGAGGAGGAGCGGGGAGATCTGATCTTTGTTAGGTGGCAGGGCAGATGTTCTCTGCTGGGGAAATTAGCAGGACTTTTTAGTTGTAATAAAGAGTCATGTGGCCACCTCTCTTCAAAGTGAGGGTTCAGATTAAAAGAGGTGTGTGTGTGCGTGTGTGTGTGAGAGAGAGCAAGCAAGAGAGAGAGCTGAAAGGTGGGTGTTTTAATGGGATTTAAAGGTGATATCCAGGGATAGAAGTTCTGAGTGCTCATGTTTGTGTGTTTTTTTTTTGTCTGTTTGTGTGTGTGTGTGTGTGTGTGTGTGTGTGTGTGTGTGTGTGTGTGTGTACGGCTGAGGGCAGGTGGTGGAGGCGGTGGGAAGCTTGTAGCAAGGCTAGCTAGGGGCACACTCTGACTCACACGCCCAGCTCGACAGTCAAGTGGTCAGTGTGTGAGTGTGTGTGAGAGAGCGAGGGAGATACAGAAAAAGAAAGAGAGCGACCGACAGACACACACACACACACACACACACACACACACAAATGCCCTGGCAAAGGCCCCTCATCAAGTGTATGTTAATGTCTTTACCTCATGGTTCAGGGGAAGATTTATTCTGGATGAAAACCTCCTGCCATCTTCAAAAACAAACACACACATGCTCTCATTATTTTTAAATACACTTAAGGTACAAACACAGTAGATAAATGAATTAATCTTCCGTCCCCTCTCTGCATCCCCATCTGTGTCTCAGCAGACTTGTTGTCGTCGCTTTCTTCAACCGCCTACCTGAACGACCATGAGGCGGTGACCAAGGCCTTTGCTGAGGCCCGGCAGATGAAGGAGCAGCTGAAGAGAGAGCAGCAGGTCCTGGACGCCAAGGTCGCCGCCGTCAGCAACCTCAGCCTCAACAATGGTCGCTCGGACAAGGTAAACCACTTTAAATCACGTCTGTTGAACGGCGTGTGGTGCCATATTGTGCTGTAACCTTAGCAACAGGCAGCACAGTGTGACAACTGCCCCCGAAGCATTAGAGGCAAAAAAAATTCAAGGATTTCTGATATTTTTCACTTTCTTGAGGTTAACAGCAAATAGCATTTCTTCACATTAAAAGCTAGAGCATAAAGCAACACTTATTTGCCACAAGCAGCAGTGATATTTTCTTTTTATGAGATTTTATGGTTTTATGAGTTCAATCTCAGTTCATAACAACAGAAGTTCAAAAAATCAACTGTCACTTTATGACATATTATATTTTTTTTGATGTATTACACATTAAATGTAAAGGTCCACATTAGTATCTTAAAGACCATTTGTTTAAGTCTTAAATTATTATTTTGCCCTTTAGGGTGAAAATAAATGCTGAAATACAGTCTTTATAAATTCATTTCTTTCTTGTGTTTTATGATTTTTTTATGGTAAATGACTCCCACTCACCAATAGCGTCAAATAAAGGAAATGTTTGGAATATCTCAAGAAAAAAAATACAACCAATTCAAAGGTCTAAATTCATAAATTCTCCCAAAAACGTTTAAAAAAAAAAAATCATCTAAAGCTGTACCGTCTCATTGTCAGTATGTAATAATTTGTCTTGCCATATGCCATCCCTACTGCACCATGTAGGAGGTAAATCGGTGTACAATGCGCTCGCTGAAATGTGTTGAAGCTAAACAGGGCCAGATAAGGTAAAACCAGAGGCGTCTTGGAGGTAATGAGTGTGTCTGTGAGGCGCACTGCAGGGCTACTTGCGTGTGTGTGTGTGTGTTTGTGTGCGTACGTGTGTGGCAGAGCGGAGCGTTGGGGAGACGGTAATGTGAAGTGACGGCGCCGGCTCCTCGGCAGCGTGGCTAAATTGCGGTTATTTGTTAAACACATTGGGAGTCAGCTGGTGCACGCACATGCACACACACACACACACTTACAAAGCAACAGTGTGCTTGAAGCATCTGCACCGCTGACATTCAACAGCTCTATCTGTCTCTTTCTCTTTCTTCCTTTTTTTTTTCACTCTCTCATCTAATGTGTTTCAAACAGTCAAGCCCACACTGATTTATGTATTAACCCAGGTTTTTTTTTTTTATTTTGTACACATTTAGACAGAGAGTAGATTGTATTATAATGTAGATACAGTAGAAAGGATTCAGTCTAATAGCCAATTAGATTCACACCAGGGAAAGGACTTGGGAGAGAGAGGGAACATCAGGAAATTTAGCTGTTTTTCAGGAGCATATTTTACAGCTTGTTCCACACATTCAGTGCATTAGATGGAGATATTTAGCTGTTTTACTCCACTGCAGGGGATAATAAAATACTAGGCATAAATTTAGTATATCATTTTTGTCATTTCTTGTTAAATTGCTGTATGTTGTCATAAAATAATTTAGTGAAATGAGGTGAAAAATCACATTTTACCTCAATTACTTCTCTGTTATAATGGTAGCAATTTTGATTTTTATCATCCTTAATACAGAAATTCTTATTAAAGCTAATAATAAGAGTACGTGTTAAGAATTTCTAGCATGAAGCGTTTAATACTTTGTAAAAATCTGATATGACAAGTCTTTTTTTTAATGTAAAATCCTGTAATTTCAGAACACTTTTTGGGAAAATCGTCATTGTTTCTCAGCTTCCATAGCCACGCGCTCCACGCCGACTCCTTCCTCGGCCCTTTGGCTTTGTGCTGCATGAGTGTGAAGCCGGCGAGCTCTCGGCATACAACAGTGTCATCTCTGACACACTCAGAGGATTAGTTTTGTCGCTACTTTGTGTCTTGGCTCCAATGTCAGCCATTCAATCCACTTTTCTCATGTACTGAACTGAGGCTTAATGTCAGACTAGGCTGTCATCCACTCCGTCTCCCAGCTCATCTCTGTCTCACACACACATTCACACACAGCAAAAAACCCTTTTGTAACAGCATATTAAAATCTAAAAGTGTGAGACACATTTTTTTCCCTTCATCGAGGCTTGAATGAGGCTGATCATTTGTGTGAAATGAGGAAAATTCTTAAAATATTTCAGATTTACATACAAAATGACTAAATCAGTTCAACCCCACTGGCAGATTATTGTTCATTTATTAAAAGATAATCAATTCAAAATAAAATACTTTTTAAATGGCTTGCAAATAAACAAATAAAGCACATTTCCGCAGCCTCTGCCGTGCATTCTCCCTCTCCCCTCTCGGTCTTTTTAGCCATATTTATTCCAATCTGGGGGGGAAATTATCTCTAACAATTAAACTCTGCTGGACTAAAAACAGAGAAAATGCATTTCATTATCATTCTGCCCTCCTCCCATCCAGCCAGCCAGCTCGCCAGGGTCACATGTAAATGGAGAGGGACACTTTTTGGAAGGTTGTTTTAGAAGACGACAGTGTTTTGGGTAGCGCTCCTAATCGTATAATTAAACTGTAAAATGCTGGCGCTGGTGCACTGCGGTGTGTGTGTACTTGCGAGTGTGTGTGTGTGTTCGTCGACAGCAAGGTTCCAGCACAGAGTGTGCCGGCTGCTTGCATTAAGCATGTAAATGCTCAGTAAATCAGCCTTTTATTGGTTGTAATAAATACCCAGGGGGCCGTGCGGCGTGGCCTCGCTCTCGTCCGCGCTGCACTCTCCAGTTCTCTCTCTCTCTAATGCGTCGACCCTCGGGGGCCTCTGCGAGAGAGAGGCAAGCCGCTGCACTCCACTCTCGCAGGTGGCTGCCAGGAGTCGCTACACACACACACAAACACACATACGCATATTTACACACATATAATATACAATATACACAAAACACAGTAAACATCCAAATAGGACTAAATGTAATCAACATTCTTGCACATGCAAACATACACACAGATGTGTGTTCAAGCATGGAGGCGTGCAGCACTAACAATTTGCTATTAACATTAACATTTCCACAAATTTACATAGAAACAGACCAAAACACAAACTTTCTATCTGTGAAATCGCTGCTGTTGTTCATCATGTTTCTTTGTCTGGATCCACTGATAAAAATAACTTTTATGAAGTGATTTATTTCAGGTCAGAGGGGAAAATGACTGAGATTCCTTCCTTGATTTCAAACTTTCAAAATGATGTTCTTGAGGACAAATTGGGTTGAAGCCAACAAACATCTAATTTGATTTCTATAGTTGATTAAAATGTAGATTTGTGACATGACGCAATTATATAACTATAAAATAAGTAATATCAGAGATAAAAACTTGAAGGAAGCCAATAAAATCTATTTAAAATCAGCAATTAAAAAAAGGAAATTAGACACATTTCAGCATCACTACGGGTCTGTGGTTTCACTCATTCATATATTCACACTTACTGACTCACTCTGACTGACCGACTGCATCTGTGACCTGTTTATGTTGTTTAGGACAAGGCTGCCTTGGAGAGTCTGAGTCAACAGTTGAAGCAGCAGGCGGAGGACAAGTTCAGCCACGCCATGCTGGACTTCACCATGAGCGGAGACTCTGATGGTAGGGACACACACAAGAACACTCACATGGGGATGGATTTCAGAGTTAAGCGTTAGATGCTCAAATTTCATGGGAGAAGACCTCAAACCCCTCATTTCATAAATTCTGCCCCTAATGTTAAAATAAAACCTTTGGACACATACACGTCTGCAGTCATTTAGTTGACAAAAAGTGTGGGATTTTTTAAATTGAAAAGGGGTTGGAAAATGTGAATCTTTTTACTTTTCGGAGTTTAATTTTGACACATTTCAAAAGTTCAGTGTGGGAAACTTTTTTGAGATTATGTAATTATATACTGTATATTTCTGTGTTTACATTGTCATATGAAAAACATTTTGCCAAACCTTCAACTTTTCACGAACGAATAAAGATTACAACCTCTTCAGCTTTTTCATATCCTGAATTATTTAATGTATACTTAGTTTTTCTATGCTTTACTTAGCTTAAGAAGTAAAAAAATAATTCTCAGCCTATCAAGGAACATGTAATCTTTCCGTTTCAATCTGAATTTTTATTTTTTTTAAATTCCAAACTTGAGGAAATTTGCTTATGTTTGTTGTAGTTGGAATTTTCTGTGAAACATCTACTTCATGCCTGTATTTTTTTTTTCTGCGTTTGATTTTCATCTGCTGCTCCTCACGTTGATCTTCATGCCCTCCTCCTCCTCAGGCTCCCCCAGCGTGTCAGACTCCAGAATATTTCGGGAGGCTCGAGGTCGTGGCAGCGCCGAGCCGCACATCAAGCGGCCGATGAACGCCTTCATGGTTTGGGCCAAGGACGAGAGGAGAAAGATCCTCCAGGCCTTCCCTGACATGCACAACTCCAACATCAGCAAGATTCTCGGTAACGCACACACACGTACATACACACACACACACACACACGATGCTCTGACTGACAGGAGGCTCTGCACCTTCACCTAACCCACTACAACCCATGTGAAAGGAAGATGCATGTACGACGGATTCTATTTCCCACTTTCTCAAACACGCTCAGTGATTTCATTACAAGCAGTGGCATTGTGTAAGCGGCTGTTAATGAACGGCTGGGGAGAGCACGGCTCCGACAAATGATGATATAATTCATTATGCATTAAACAAGCAGCGCGAGGCCGCCTGACATTTCCCCCAGACCGCCGGGATCGGCCCTGACATTTTAAAGAGCTCCTAAGCGTTTTATAACACAGGGAAATCTGGTTTTAATAAGCCCCCCCCCCCCCCCCCCCCCCCTCTCGATTGCTAACAGATCGCAGAACAGAGAGAGAAAGACAGAGAGCGAGAACAGCCAAGTGCTGACAGCTTTTACCCATTAAACATACAGTAGTCAAGTGCAAATTCAGACCAGATATGAAACACACAGGGGAAGACATGCCCAAGATTACACCCACACACACGCACACACACACACATGCAGGAGACTGGTTCTACAAATCTACGAGCAGAAACTGAGCTAAGAGAGATGACAGCAGGTTAAAGGAAGTCATCATTAGTTTAGATAAGTACCTGTGGTTCTCACTGCATGATGATCCTATTTTTCCTTTTTTTTCTTTTTTGTTGCAGGTTAAACTTTGACTGTTATCTGTGTGTTTTTCTACACTTGAGTGTGTAAATGTGTCGGGATGCACATGTGATGTAGGCTCACGCGTGCTGCACGGGTGATGTCATTGATCTTAAAGCCAACCTACACGCTCAATTTAAATCATTTTTTCAAGCTGATTCTTATCATTTTCCTTCTAAATAACGCCCTAATTTAATGATTTATTTTTATGTGTACTTCTTCAGTTTTCCAAAGCGATGCAGTACGTAACTGATCATTATCATCATTATTAATTCGTCGTTGTCCAGGCTCACGCTGGAAAGCCATGACCAACCTGGAGAAGCAGCCCTACTACGAGGAGCAGGCTCGTCTCAGCAAGCAGCATCTGGAAAAATACCCAGACTACAAGTACAAGCCACGGCCCAAACGCACCTGCCTGGTGGACGGCAAGAAGCTGCGCATTGGCGAGTACAAGGCCATCATGAGGTCTCGCAGACAGGAAATGAGACAGTACTTCAGTGTGGGGTAAGGGTTCTGAAAATAGCTAATAGTTTTTCTTCTTCAATAGAATTTAGTATTTAATTTTTATCATCTGATTAGCACATAAAGTATTTATTTTTTCAACTTCATTTAAATTAATTAGAATTATTTTTTTTTAATGTTCCACACTCTTAGAGCATGTGTTTATATTTGTTTTTATGTTGTTGATGTAAATGTTCAATGAATCAACACCAAGAATATGGTTTGAAATAATTTCTTTTTTGTCTATTTTTAAAAAAAACTCTTTTCTTCTTGGTTGGTTTTACTTAATTTTTTTCGTTAAACATCAGGTTTAAGTTCTAAGTAAGTCTTTGAATGATGTATTTGATGTTGTTGTTTACTTTTTCTTAAGAGTATTTTACCTGCATTTGTGAAGAAAACATTGTTTCTTCACATACCTCTAGTGAATGAAGAATCCAAAAAGCCAAACGTATTTCATTAATTGTAATAAAAGGGGACCATATTTAGCAATAGCAAATTTATGAGAAAACATCCAATAGAAAGCATCTATTTTTTTCAACAACATGGCCCCTTCTGCTGAAGCACGACTTTTCTACGATAGAGAAGCACTTATCAACATCAGGAAAGGTTGTGTGAGGTTTTGGACTGAATGCAGCAGACTGCAAAAAGATCCCCACAAACGGCATCCACCGAGTGGCCAGTCAGACCAGAGGGGAGAAACGAAACCGAAAGCGCTGGACAAAGAGAGGGAGGAGGGCCGATATCAGGGCAAGGCTGACTCGACATGGACCGAGAACTGTTCCTCTACCAAGCCTTCCTCTGGCTAATGTCCGGTCACTGGAGAAGAAAGTGGATGAGATGAGATTGAGGCTCACTCAGCGAGGGGAAATCAGAGACTGCTCTGCACACATCTTCACAGAGACATGGTTAACCCCTAACATCCTGGATCAAGCTGTTGCATTGGATGGGCTGACTTTGTTGGGAGCCATAAGGACACAAGACTCTGATGCAAATTCAAAAAATGCACTGCAGGATTTGAATGATGCCATCAGCAGCAGCATGCCCAAACAACCGGATCGAATCTTCATAAGAGCTGCGGTTTTTAAATTAACTCATCCTTCAACTCCAAAAATGTAGAAAAATGTCCTTGTAGGATCAAGGACAAATATCCGCCTTCTACCTTCTTCAAACTCTTACACAACTCCTGCAGTATAATCCAAGTCTCATTTATCCAGTCGTATGCTCATTACTTTCCAAACATGTATTTTCACTCAAATGTTACCATATAAAACACTTATGCCCACAAGTAGTGCCCCATGAGTGTGCAAGAACATGTGCATGCATATGAGCTCAGCTTGAGCATATTTGATTTATCATTTGTTTCAACTGGATAAATTAAACTTGGATTGTACTCCATGAGTTGCATGAGAGTTTATAAACAGCTGTTTTGATATAGTTTTGCTGTTGTTAAACGTGGACCCTGATTACTTGAACTCATAAAGAATTTCAGGTTTTTTGGATTCTTCATTCACTGTGGAGGCATGTGAGAAAAAAAAGTTTTCTTCAAAAATTAAAGGTAACACAGGCTGAGTAATTGATATACAAATGGTCATTTTGCAGGTAAAGTAACTTCCTGAACCAGGCTATCTTGATCTAAACTCAAAGACAGTGGTTCCCAGCATGGGATGATTCAGTGATATGGAATTTTGCTGCACAAAACAATGTTAATTTTTTCAGACTTTCCTCCTATCTCTGCTTTTTTTCTTGTGAATTACATGAGCATGCTACCTGTCTTCAGACTGCTAAACAATATTCAAAGAAAAAAAAAAACTGCCTGAGAGAGAGTCACAACCAGTAGACAAATTAGCATATAAATATGCCTTAGTTTTAAAAGAATAGTTTGACCTTTTCAGGAAATGTGCTTCTTTGCTTTTTGTTGAGAGTTAAGTTACAAGATCATTATCACTCTAACATCTGTAAAGTAAATATGAGGCCACAGCCAGCAGCTGGTAAGCTTAGTTTAGCGTCAAGACCTGAAACAGTAGGAAACAGCAGATTTTTTTTGCACTTGGAAAGATTATCTGTTAAAATGTTATTTTGAAACTGTCACCACAGCTCAAATGCTGCCTCTCATGTACTGAAATGTTTGTTGTGTGTGTGTTATAGGCAGCAGGGCCAGCTGCCCTTGTCCTCTGCAGGCGTGGTTTACCCAGGTGCCCTGTCCATGGCAGGGATGCCCTCACCCCAGATGCCCTCAGAGCACTCCAGCATGTCCAGCAGCCCGGAGCCCAACGCAAACCACCACCAGAACACCCACATGGCCGGCCTGAAGGGGGACGAGCCACGAATCAAGGAGGAGGAGCTACGGCTGGACGACAGCAACGGCGACGTGTACGACGACTTCGACTACGAGGACGAAGAGGCAGATTACACCAGCGACAATGAGAACCACATCACCCAATAGGACGGTGCCACAGTCCCCTAATTATAAGCCAATCACAGCTGGTTAATCCCACACAATCCCAAAACCCACCAATCAGGAAGAAAACTTTCTCTTTTTGCCAATCACCTTGAGTCCCAATCTCACAACTCTCCATCTCCCCATCCTGACTAACACGGACTCTTTTAATAGAGCCAAGCCCCTCCCACTGGAGTCCTGATACCAGCATCTGATCAATCAACTGAAGCACAGGACCTGTCACTCACACTGACTGTTACACAAACTGGAGTCTGGGAGGAAGAGACGACCAAGCCAGCCTCCGACGCTTGCTGAGGAATATTCAAGTACTACTGCAAGACTTTGAGTGTAATGCCACGAGTGAGGAGAAATAAAAATCACACTCAGAAAACAACCTTTTAGACCCGTTTGTAGAAACAAAAGGAGACGTTTTAAAATGAAAGACGGATCAGTGGACCTGTCCAAGGCTAACAGATGACACTTTAAGATGGCGGACCTGTTTATTATCAAGAGACACTTTTAAAAAAAAAAACAGCTTTTTTTGTTCTTTGGTTCTATAATATTCTCACTCAGGTACACGGTGCCAATAAGTGGCTTGTGAATGTGATTTGTTGTTTTTGTGCTACAAGTTTGAATAATAATAGAAAAAAGAGACATTTCTTTTTTCCCCCCTTTTGTTGTAAAGCACCTGAAAGACATCAGACATGTTTATTTTTAACAAAAACATATCTTTTCTTCGACCTCGCAGTGTGCTGTCAGCGGTTCCCCCCTCGATTTTTCTCTGTGTTTTTGTGACCGCCCGCTCCCCTTCCCCTAATTTGGAATCCAATGGGACGGTCCAGCCAGGACTGACCGGTACAGCGTGGACTGTCCCACTTTGAGGGATTTTCAGGGGGGAGAACAGGAGTCTCTCTGGCGTCACGGAGCAGAAACGAAAGCACTGTGTTGTGAGACAATCCACCAGTTTTCTTCTCGCTCCGTCCCTCTATCTCGATCTTGTCCGGGGCAAAACATCAGTAGCTTGAGTGTGTGTCGGTGTGTGATGCGTGTACTCGTGTGAAATCTCATTGTCAGTGTGAGAAAAATGCTAGGATACAGAAAGACGGGCTTACACTGCTGCTGTTATTTACTGTACCACACACACACACATACACACACTCACACACACAACTGTTGTTCTGTCCCTCAGTGTTTTCTTATTCCCTCCAATCAACATCGTCCTGCTGTCCCTAGTGGGCGGAGCTGAGCTGAAGCAGCCAGTCAGTGTTTCTGTTTGTATTTGAATACTGTATTTTATTATTTTTCTTCAAACTGCCTCTAGTCTAATAATATTATTAACAATAATTATAAGGATGGTCAGCGTTTCCTAAGTTTAGTAAGTTATGTACAGTATAATTTATTTTTCTCCTCTTTATCGGGTTTTTATGACCATATGAAACTATGACAGTCAATGAAACATTATTCTATTTAGCTGGTAGGTATTTAGATCTAAACAAAAGTTGTCATTTTACCTTGCTTTGTTTTCTTTTGTTCCCTTCTTTTTTGATGCGTTCGTTTTGTATTAATCCTCCGGACGGGCAGGCAGGCGGCGTAAGTTAGGACAGCGAGCTGGACTGACAGACTCGACGCCGGCCCTCCTCCGAGCTGAAGACATAACCTTTTCACAATGTCCAAACCCATTTCTAAAAAGCACTCAGACTCTGAGAAAAAGAAGAACATGAATTTTTTTTATTGTTATTATAATTTTATTTGTAATGGTTATTATAATGTATAATGTGAAGTTTCCTATCTTTTATTTTGCCTTTTTTTTTTTAATAAGTTTTATCACTTTTTGGAAACTGTTTTCTGTGAACAAAGAGTCCCGTCCCCGTTTACTAGTTCTGGCTGCCTCACAGACACACAGTGGAACATCTCTGGCTTGGATCCACACACACATACATGCACAAACACACACGCACACACACACACATTTTAAATGAAGAGATTATCATGACAACCAAACGAATCCTATGCTGTCCTTTTTCTGTTTTATGAAATCTAGTGTTCTAGATTTAAAATCCTGTACATATATTTTGTTTGTTTCTAATCATAGGAAAGCAGTGTTTACTGGGATCCACCGAGGTGTTCCACTGTCTCCGTGTGTGTGAGACGACCAGGCGTATCTATAGTATCTTTAAAGTCACTTCTCATCAGGAGCCCTTTGCTTTGTTTGAGCTCCACGCGATGCTACAGGAGCCATGACTACTCTTCAGGTGTGTTGTCACATAGTGATCCCCACAATCATTCTCTCGCTGTAGATGTTCGCTCCACGCCACATAATGAGCCTCTGGGTCTTAATTTTGCTGTATAGTCACCCCTGCTATCGCACCATGGTTTAACCCGATGCTGGAGACAGGGGACTAAGTGGATCAATCCATTTTTTAGGGTATCAGGTGGGTGGGTGGGACATTATTAATCATCCCTGCTGGCAAGGTCTGACCCCATATCAAGACAATGAAAATGATGATGATGATGATATTATTTAAGACAATCAAAGTCATGAGTGGAGCTCAAAACAAAGTGAGAATTATTACAAGTAAAAAAAAAAAGTATCTTACCATCTCAACTTGAAAAATCAAGAAAGATAATTATGTAAATATAACATAGAGTTATAGATTTATATTTTGTTCATAACACAGTGTAATATAAGTTGTATATTTCTTTTTTCTCTCCCTACTGTCTCTTTTATTGATGTTATCCATGCCACAGAAAAGCAGGAGTCGCAGTACTCTCACACAAAAAAATGAAGAAAAATATCAAAGAAATAAAGAAAAACAGGAAAAAAAAAAAGCCGTGGGCTGCCACCACCATCTGTTCTAAGTTCACTTTTTTTTCAGTATTACTGCCAGACAAGGCTCTAATAAAGACAGCAATGTGTTCGGTAAAAAAACTTGTGCTGGTCCTGGTCACTTCTTTCCTCCACACATACATTCACACAATGGTTTTTACAGCTCCAACATATTCACATAAACACACAAAGATACACTGCCATGGCCTTAATATGCAAGAATATTATCGATGGAGAGACTTGTTTATATGATGTTAACAAAGACAAAAAATAAATGCATATGCACAAACTGTTAAACTGATGATAGCCACACAGGATTTTTTTTTCAAGAAAGGGCACAGGGTACACCAATATTTAGAACGTGCATTTGCCCCCCCTCCCCCAATAAAAGACTAGCTCAGGTTTTATTTTAACAAACATATTCTACATATATTGGTGTACGAAAATTCAGAGAATGCAGAGAATGGGGGATTAGGGTTAGGGTTTGTTGAAAACAAATTTACACCCTTGGAAATATAAATCCAGTTTTCAAGGTTTCGTTTCAACATAACATGTTGGTGTTGGGGGGCACATATGAAAAGGGGGTTTGTAGGGGGGGGGCTGGGGTGAATTTTGAGCATCAAACATTTAGTTTCTTGCATTCTGGTGAATTTCTATGCATTAATTTGTGCCTTTTTGCATCACTTTATAGTGTAAATGTATTTAATTTAGTTAATTTTGTCTGCTACTTTAATGTTTTAATTTAGGTGGACAAATGCACAGGACCAAAATCCAATTTTGATTTTTCCCGTTTGCTTTTGCCTCAAAAAGTCTTACATATTTCCCTCTGTCCTCCACTCAATGACACAATGTGAGCCATCGCGGCGGTGGCACTGCCTGTATGTCGCCGAACAATTCAGTCATCTCTATAACAACGTGTTAATTATGCTAAGTCCACCTTCTTGCCCCTCCAATCAGAGGGCCAGCTGGGAGGCGTGGAGCCGAATCACGGCCCGTTAGCAACCTGATAACCTAATTAAGCACAACAAGGGACATGGGCGGAGAAGAGGGGGGGTTGAGGGGGGAGGGTGAGTGATGAAATGTGTGTGAGAGTCACACCAACAGAAAAAAAAAAAAAAAAGGGAAGATTGTGTACTCTGACCGCCTCTAAAGAGCGCCAGCCGCCTCTGCTGCTGTCACCAGTTTAAAAGCAAAATCTTTAATTGATGCTCGCTTAAGGATGTTGGGGATGTTCATGCCTCCACTTTCAAGGGTTAAAAACACAAAACCCCACTCAGTGCGCCCATTAAAATGCTGTCCCCCATCTGTGTCCATATGTTCAGCAATCAACCCCCACCGCCCCGACTGATGCTCCACGCATAAAACAGTTAAATGCACTCAGAGGAGATGATTTTACGTGGTTTGCTAATTACCATAGCTTCACACAAAAAAGCCCTTTTGATGCAATAAAGAGGCACGATGGGGGCAGATCCTCAACTCCTACAGTAAGTGAAGGACTATAGCTAGTTGTTCTCTGGGCGTTGTGAATTTTTCAGAGCCAGCCTGGAGGTAAAAACCTGAGAAAAGGTTTATACGTGAATAGTTGAGGAGCAAGAAAGGGAATTCAGATTTTTCTTCTTTCCTTTATTGTCAGCAGAACGCGAGATGCTGGAGGAAGCAAACGGTGGCTAGACTCACAGATTAAATCACACACACACACACACACACATACTGTACACACACCCTAAGGTGTACTGTAGGAGTTAGCTCAGCTTAAACCACAATTATCCACCGGCTATTTCCATCACAATAGTTGAGACAAAAGAGTGGAAACTATTACAGTGGGCACAAATTTACATCTGAATGGCTGTTCATTTCTTTTCTGCGCATATTCTCAATATGATTTAATTTGCTTTAACTTTTTCTGCTTGTGCAAATCCAGCTCAAAGAAAAACTTGTGAATCACACGTACTTACATGTTTGTCTAAACGCTAACCCCCCCGATGCGCATGCGTCTAGGCAACTGTGTGACTTTGAGCGTGGCCCTCTCTCTGCACCGGCTCAGTGAAATATGCAGTTTTTGACCGTGGGTGTTTGGAAATTGAGTGAAAACGATGTCACATTAATGATTTAAAGTCGGTAATAGGATGTGCTGTGACGCTGAGCCGCCAGCTAAGCTGAGTTTAAGGCTCCGGCGTTAATGTATTCATGAGGAGGGGGGATTATACAGAGACAAGAGCAGCTAGAGAGCTGAGTGCAGCAGAGCAGCCGCGGCCAACAGGCCTACTAGATATTATATATAACTGCATTTATAGTGCGTGAGCACACATTTCACAATGCAGGAGGAAGGACTTAACACACACGTACTGAATAGCGTGGAGCTGCAGAGTGGAATTAAAAAGAAGCAACATATTATCGATCATTTTTATTGATGAACAGAATTATATGAGAATGCATAGTTGTACATTTTAAATTAATTGTAGAAGTCAACATTTTTCAGAATACGCTATAATAGTCATAAAATCACATGTACATTTCAGAGGAGATGCAGGGAACACAAGACTTACATCATGTGCATTTGTGCCCCCTATTTAAAGATTTATCTAGCAGAGAACTTTTTTTTTTTTTTTACAAAAATATAGACATTTTTACCAAAAATTGGTGCACAATAATTCATGAGAATGCAGGAAATAAGGGTTATGATTACGGCAAGATTTAGAGTTAGTAGAGTTAGGGTTCAGATTTCCTCACAGAGAACACCAAATTCCCTGTTTCTATGTTGCCCCAATCTTGAAACAAACTTACACACTGAAATGAAATGAAATGAAACCTACGGCCCTGTGCAAATGATTTCTAAAATTACATAAAGCTGCAGACATGATACATAACACAACACAGTTTAAACAAGACAGGCAGCACACCTTTAAACATCCAGATGAATCATCAGCTTGTAATGTGCAACAGAAAAACTCATTGTTTAAGTTTGGTTTTATATTGAAAAAATAAAAGCCAGAGTATCTTCTCTTACTTTGAAAATACACGATTGTCTAGTTGAGCCCAGGTGCAAATAGAATAGCAAAAAGCAGACATTTAGAAATCAATTCAATCCCAAAAAGCACATATCAGGTAGTTGTTTCTCATTCCTTCATCTTTTGGCAGCACAGCTAATCCCCTGTCTAATAATGTATACACAAAATGCAGCATCATTAAAACAGAAAAAAAGGCGATCATAAAAGTCTCATAAAAATGATTTCAGCAAAGTACTTAAGCTGCAGATTTTTCAAATATTTCATCAGTGGTCCCTCATTCTCAATGATGCTAAAAAAAAGTGAAGAGGCTCCGTGCCTGGCCATTAATATTAGGTGGCTGATGCATTAAGAGTCCATAAAATAATCCCATATCAGGAAGTGCCTGCACTCAAACCATAAAAATAAAGTAACACAATGCTGAGAAGCAAAATAAAATAGAGATATGCAAGCATATGGTATATTAAATATATATATTTTTCATCATTTTGGCAGTTGGCCAGCCAGTTACTTTATTTTCCATGATTTAAGTGTGAGGAGTTTTACACGTAGGATTAATGTGTGACAGTTCACATGTAGCACATATCACATTATCACATGACAGCACTGCTCAGTCCTTGTGTCTTAAATAAAAACATGACAGATTATTTTCAATCGGTTGTATCTGGCATCTGTTGTTTCTGGAGGGGAGAAGGGTTGACTCAACGCGAGACGAGCCTCGACGTGATTGGGAGGGTTCGAGAAAGCACGGGCCAATGACGGTGCAGATATTAGCCTCATTACATTAGGGTGCGACTTCCCCTCGCCGCAAACTTCACGCACTTCTTTCAGTCAGGTTTCAATGAGCAAAGTAATCAGCGTGACACGAGACGAACAATCACAAAGCGCCGTCAGTGTTTGAGCGACGGCCCTAATGTGACAGATCTGAGAGCGGTAGTGTGTGAGGGACAGGCGTGGCGCGCGGCGGAACAGCGAGGCCCGCGGGCTGATCCCCAATCAAGACTGGGAAACTGGCTCGACTCCCCCTGACATGTCGCCCCTCTGCTCAGCCGCCACATGAAACACTCGCCCGCTTCAGCAGCTGGCCTACTTTCACCCCTCTTTCTCCGTCTCTCTCAACCAAGATTTATAGATTTGTTTATTTCCCTCTATGTTGTTTTCTGTCTGTTTCTCAATGACACTTCCTTCTTTCATTCATGAGCTTCCCTGTCTGTTGTTATTCTTCCTCGATCGTCCCTTTTCTTCACCTTTGACCTCACTGATCTGACTTTACATCCTGTACTTTAATCGTTGTCACAGGACGCATGAAACATTTACACAACTTTTGTAATTTGGATATCCAACACTGTTTTTCTCACTATTACATTTTATCTTCCGCTAAAGTGTTAAAAGGATTGACCATTATATAACGGTTTAATTAAAACAGAATCGTGATTGAACAAATCAGAAATGATAATCATCAGATGTTAACGTGTAGGTGGGCCAGTCACTCAAGAGCCACAGAACTTTTCACAGCGAACTTGAAAACATGATGTTGCGCACTGAACAGCAGTATCAAAGCGAGATAAAGAAGCCTGTGGGCGCTCTAACGTCATTCCATGAAATATATATTTTTTTGAGACAAGAAAAAAAAACTGTAAAACTGTTATTTTCTCTCCCCATCAACACCCTAATGCACACATGCAAATATTATGCTAATGGTATGTTAATTGGTGGAGTAGCTGCAAAGCAGCCCTGCTGTTCAAATGACTGGTGAGAAAATAGGTGGGGTCAGTCGCAAGCTGTAAAAGCAGCTCCAACACAAATAAACAAAACCCTCGGGGATTAACAGAACAAGGGCCAGTGATAAACGGATGAGAAGAGAGACAGGGAATACAACAGGCTGTAAGCGAGGGGACAAGGGAATCAGCTCAGGGATATGGAAATGCAAAGAAGCAGAGGGACAAGGGTAAAAGCAATAGGTGGGGGGAAAAGGGTTTATAAGGGAGACACGGGGATTAAAAGAGGACACGGCAAAGGGAATAAGAAACAGGACAGAGGTAAAACAAATAAGCTAAGAGGGCTGACAGGGGACATTAAAAGGCAAAAGGTAAAAGGGGGTTGTAAATAAAAGGATATAGAAAGCAACGTAAAAGGAATTATGTAGAAGAGACTAAGAGGACTGAGGTGAAGGAAGACTAAGCACATCAGCACGGAGGAAAAGGAGAGAGAAAACAGACAAAGTTAAATGGCTCAAGTTTTCAAGAGAAGAAGCAGTTATTCTAAAGAAATGTCAGAGGGGAGAGTGAATAGCGCCCAGTAAAGACCATCAAACAATCATATCTTGCCATCTTTCACGGTTCTTACACATGGGGTGTTGGGGACTATCACTGTCATACCGTCCTAAACCAAAAGAATTACAAATAATTCTGGATGTAAACAAGGTTTTATGAATGAAAGCAAACCTGGAAAACACCATTGCAGACTCTGTCTTTTTCCTTCCCAGTTGGTATAAAAGAGTGTGATTTTTGGC